>NC_057799.1:264278459-264311544 GCF_018294505.1 Triticum aestivum | reverse complement strand
AGCAGCTCTCACGCGCGCGCCATGCGCCCCTGACCGCGCCCTCGCTCCCGCCCGGCGCGCCCTTCTCTGCCCACGCGCGTCTGCGGCTCCGGCCGCCCCTCACCTCGCACGCGCCACCCACTGCCGTTGACGGGCATAGCTCCGGTCGGCCGGCCTCGCCGCGGCCCCGCCTGCTGACTGCGCCCTGATCCAGCGCCCGCATCCGCTGTGGCCTGTGTGCTACTGGACGTGGGGCCCACCCCCAAAACGTTTAAGAAAGTTAAACAAAATGAAAAATGTAATTGTAAAAAAAGGGATTGTAAAAAATAATTAAATTAATTAATTGATTAACCTAATTAATCATGTAAATTAACCTATTAACTACTTAATTAGTTTAAACTAATCATGTTAGTTAAATAGGCAGACAATGACAGGGGGGCCCACCCCCCTGTTGACTAGTCAAACATTGACTAGTCAACTGGGACCCCCTGGACCCACATGTCATCCTCTGGTACACTTTTGTGTACACAGATCTGGGTGCACCTAGCTTTTAACCTGTATTTTCGAATTGAAAGTAATTTCAGAATATTGCTAAAACTTTAGAAAATCTTATAAAATAAACCGTAACTCGGATGAAAATGTTTTCTACATGAAAGTTGCTCAAAACGACGAGACAAATCTGAATACGCGGTTCGTTTACCTGTCAAATGCCTCTAACTATCTGAACATGGAACATTCCCCCTCCGGTCATCTGTCTGACACAGGTTCGGAACCGGGAATACATTCCCGGTTGAATTCCCCCTTCACCTATATCGTGTAGCCTTACGTTAGGTCACACCCGGCACAGCATATTGCCATGTTATGCTTTGTGATGCTATGTTTGCTTTATATTTACTGTTTCTTCCCCCTCTTCCCTCCGGTAGACCCCGAGACCGATGCTGCCCCTGTGATCGACTACGTCAATGACGACACTTCTTCTTTTTCAGCAGAGCTTCCAGGCAAGCCCCCCCTTTGATCATCCCGATATCTCCCATTTCATTCTCTCATGCTTGCATTAGATTTTGCTACTATAATTGATTGCTCCTATTCTGATGCATAGCCTGCTTTTGTAACCTGCTTATTGTTACCTACCTGCTTATCCTAAACTGCTTAGTATAGGTTGGTTAGTGATCCATCAGTGACCCCCACCTTGTCCTTGTTGCCCCTACTTCATCATCGAAGACCCGATCAATGGGATCGAAGACCAGGCCCCGGCACCGCACATCACTTTCCCCTTAGTTGCTCGACACTACTGGGTTACTATCGAGTACCCAGGGTGAGACCTCATCAGCACTTCTGATGTTAACCCTGTAGTGTAGCTATTCGGTCGTGATCATCGAGGGTGATTTCCTCCTTAACCACTTCTGATACGACTCTGTCGTGCAACCCCTCAAGTGTGAACCTCGAGGGTGGATCCTCTTACGTTCACCTTGATGATTACATCGAGTGGAATTCACCGGGGTGATTCCTCGGGTTTTCCCCTTGATGTTTGGACACACGGATACTTGGACTTTACAGTTGTTACTTGGAAAGGCGGGTCGACCCTGAGGGGTACCCACGAGTGATGTGGAGATGGGTTGACCTGGAGGGTGCCCGCGAGATAATTACGAGGCGTGGCCGGGCATTTCTAGCCCTTGCCGCAAGTCCTCGAGACGGGGCGACGGGGTCACATCTTTCGTGAGTCTCTGCTTGTTACCGCGTGCTCCTAATCCACTACGATTTGGATATTTGATCCGAGGGGCCTCTGGCCTGATAGCACTAACCATCACGTGGGCATAGTATGGGTGTTCTGCGTCGTATGCATCAGCCGAAGCTTAATAGACGTCAGCGACTGAGCGGCGCGCCGGGTTGGACTAGTAAGCACCTGCCTTTTTGAAGGAGGTAGCTAGGTCTGCTCACCGGCCACGTTCGCAACGTGCAGGAGTTCCCGGGGCGATGGCCCATGACCCCTGGGGGCATAGGTTTAGTCCGGCGTGCTGACCTCTCTATTAAGCCTAGGTCGGGTTGCGGCGTATTGTTTGGCCGAGGCCGGGCATGACCCAGGAAAGTGTGTCCGGCCGGAGTTAATCGAGCGTGGTGGGTAAGTTGGTGCACCCCTGCAGGGAAGAAAACATCTATCGATAGCATGTCCTACGGTAACAGACACTTGGAGTTGTATCCCGATCGATACAACTAGAACTGGATACTTGTGATGAGAATTGGATTGTGATGAGAAATGGATAGTATGGCTCTGGGATTGCTTTCTCGCAGGGAGTCGAGAAAGGATCTCTGGCCTAGGTTGATAACACTACTACTACTTTACTTTATGCTACTCTACTCCCTCCTGTTGCTGCAAGGTGGTGGTTTCCAGAAGATGCTAGTCTTCGATAGGAATAGGCCTTCTCTCTATTCTGGCATTTTTGCAGCCCAGTCCACATATACAGCCTTCCTTTGATAATGTTGCATATGTAGTGTAGATCCTTACTTGCGAGTACTTTGGATGAGTACTCACGGTTGCCTTGCTCCCCTTTTTTTTCCTTTTCCATTCTTCTCGGACGTCGCAACCAGATGGTGGAGCCCAGGATCCAGACGCCACCTTCGACGATGATTGCTACTACACTGAGGGTGTCTGCTACTACGTGGAGGCCGTCGGTGATCAGGAGTAGTTAGGAGGCTCCCAGGCAGGAGGCCTTGCCTTTTCGATCGATGTTGCTTTTGTGCTAGCTTTCTTAAGGCAGACTTGTCTAACCTATGTCTGTACTAAGATATTGTTGCTTCCGCTGACCCTTGTGTATTCAAGCTGATGTATTCGAGCCCTCGAGGGCCCTGGCTTGTAATATAAAGCTTGTATTATTTAATTTGTGTCTAGAGTTGTGTTATGATATCTTCCCGTGAGTCCCTGATCTTGATCGTACACATTTGCGTGTATTATTAGTGTACGATTGAATCGGGGGGGTCACAGCTGCATCCCATGTCTTAAAGTATTTCACATCATTTGCGCAATTGCAGTTTAAGTTCTACCATTTACTGGTTGCCTGTAGGTACACATGTCAGTGGCACTGATCCACGCTTCGACCCGGAGGAACAACTCGCCTCCGCCACTGCTGACTTTGAGCGGGCTCTGGCCAAAGATGAAGTGCCCCAGCAACTACCTCTCAGGACTTACCAAGTATGTACTCACTAGTTCAATCTTACCAATACCACTTGCAATTAATGGCTATGTTTTGTACAGTCGATGTATTAAGCATGTTGTAGTAAACATGCCTAACACGTTTTAGCTATTTTCCCTACCTTTTTATAGACAATTGGGCCATTATCTGCTTTGGCAGCACTTGCCCTGTGATGTTTAACTCTGCCAATCGCATTTTTATCAGTACCGGTGGCCATTAAGCCTGTTGCAATTAATAGTTGTATCCATTTTTAAAGAGTTGTATTTCAATGACTACAAACTTTCAAAACATGAATTAGGATGTTGTTAAGCCTGTTGCAATTAACAGTTGTATCAATTTTTTAATCCGTCCCTTTGCTACCGTGCTACTCTTTCACAATGAAGATATCACTACAGATGCTGCTGTTTTATTACCATTTGCTATTTTTAGTGGATGTTAACCCTGTTGTAGTTAACATTGGTTTTCCATGTACTTACACAGGGCTACAATGGCCAATGCTGTTGTTTGCCGTCAAGGTTAGCTGCATCCCATGTCTTATACACCATCTATTCCTAAATATAAGTATTTTTAGAGATTCCAATATAGACTACATAAGGAGCAAAATGAGTGAATCTAGATTCTAATCTAAACTATATCTATAATTCTATATACATCCGTATGTAGTTCATATTGAAATCTCAAAAAAAATACTTGTACTTAGGAACATAGGTAGTTGTATTTTACATCATTTGTGCAATCTCAGTTTAGCTTCTAACATTTACTGGTTGCTTGTAGGTACATATATGAGTGGTACTGATCCACGCTTCGATCCCTTTTGCGTATGGGGCAATGAGATATTCATGAACAAGCGTCAAGTGAGGAAACTAAGAAAGATTGTTAGGAGAAAGAAACGGGTGATTGGAATTAAGCTCTTTATTTACACTTTGTCGAAGACAACAGTGAACTTTAGGATGGTAAGTAATGTGTTGCCTTTCCCCCAGCCCACAACAAGTTACTCTATTAGACCTCAGTATCTGATATTTTTCTCTTTTCAATGGTTTCCGAAGCTATTTACTGATGATTACCTTGCAAACTACATGACCGGAGTGGAGGCAACTAAGGTTAAAGTATATAATTCATGCTACCATGATAATGCTCTATAAGTCTTTCTGAAGGCGGTGAAGGATGGGTGGGCGATCGTCACAAGGGGTTGGACAAAAGTGGTTCATGCCTATGGCATGCAGGAAGGCACATTATGGGCATTCCGCTTCTTCAACACTAACGACAGTCAAAATGATTTACACTTGTCTCTTCACCTTTGCCGCCTTTAAATATTGTGGTTCATCATAGTTAATTGCTGCCTAATCCTGTAATTACTGAACATATTGTACTGGCAATTTTATTTATGGATTCGTTGTTGAACCATTGTGCTGAGAATTTGAATTGCACGTTTCATATTTCAAAATTTCCAATTCGAATAATAAATTACAGGCAAAAATAAAAAGAGAACATACAGTCATGGAACTTTGCAAACGGTTCTGGCAGTAAAAGCGCTTGTGATGGATAGCCCAATGCCACACATTTTTCTACATCAAATCGTGTGTGATATAGTTCATGAAAGCAAACAGTTAACCAAGGCAGAGCGTGTGTGATAGTTACACCTTTCACACACGAGCGTACATAAAACTGTGTGGGATGTACATACGAACGGAAACGTTTTCCCTGGATTGACTGTGTGGGATGTACATAAGAACGAAAACGTATTCCTTGGATTGACTGTGTGTGATATACATACGAACAGAAATATTTTTCTGGGATTCACCGTGTGGGATGTACATACCTACGGAAATGTTTTTCTGGGATTCACTGTGTGGGATGTACATACCTACGGAAATGATTGGGTTTCGATGCCTCGCCCGATCGCACACGAGCTCATTTGGTGTCCTAGGAGGGCCTATCCCCGACGATTTATGGGTCGTGTGGGAAGGACCCCCCTATCGCCCACACTCACTTGGCGACGGTTCCAAATGCCGTTGCGGAAAGGGGTTCAAAACTGTTTGTATAGCACCGACGCGTACTAGTGGTCGTCATCATCAACCCTTCTCCGTCACCAATTCTGTGATGCTCACCACCGGGAGTGAGTAATTCCTTCGTAGGCTTGCTGGAAGGTGATGGAGTTGGATGAGATTTATCATGTAATCGAGTCAATTTGTTAGGGTTTGGTCCCTAGTATCCACTATGTTATGAGATTGATGTTGCTATGACCTTGCTATGCTTAATGCTTGTCACTAGGGCTCGAGTGCCATGATTTCAGATCTGAACCCTCTATGTTTCATGAATATATTTGAGTTCTTGATCTATCAGCTAGTTATATGCACTTGTTATTGTTCTGATCCGTAGACCCCAAAGTGACGGTAGTTGGGATACTCTCCGGGGATGACTGTAATTCGAGGAGTTCATGTATTCACCATGTGTTAATGCTTTGTTCTAGTTCTCTATTAAAAGGAGGCCTTAATATCCCTTAGGTTTCCTTATGGACCCGTCGCTACGGGAGGGTAGGACAAAAGATGTCATGCAAGTTCTTATTATAAGCACATATGACTATATATGGAATACATGCCTACATTGAATTGATGAATTGGAGCTATTGTGTATCACTCTCGGTTGTGACTGTTATATTATGAATATCATCCAATACAAATATCCATCGTTGATCCAATGCCTACGCTTTTCTCATACTAATCTTTGCTAAGTTGCTTTCATTGTTGCTGCTGTTGTTACAATCACTACAAAACTGATACTGTTACTGTTTCGTTACTACTACTACTGTTACTACTGCTATCAAACTATCATATCACTATGCTACTAAACACTTTGCTGCAGATATTTTGTTCTCCAAGTGTGGTTGAATTGACAACTCAACTGGTAATACTCATAGATATTCTTTGGCTCCCCTTGTGTTGAATCAATAAATCTAGGTGAAATACTACGCTCGAAGACTGTCGCGATCCCCTATACTTGTGGGTTATCAACGGTGAACCAGCTGGTTGGAACGGAGTATTGTACATATAGAGACAACCGACTTGGGATGGGGGTACCGCCCTACAGTCGCAACAGGGTCCAGTGCATCGATAACCAACTGGCTACCACGCTACTGCCGCAACGGGGTCTTGTGCATCGAGCACCAACCGGTTGGGGTGGGGGTACCGTGCTACGACCGCGACGGGCTCCTATTCATTGAGTGCCAACCGGCTAGGGCGGGGTACCGTGCTACAGCCACAATTGGGTTTTGGGCATTGCGAGGCAACCGACTAGGGTGGGAGTATCGTGGGCGGCACCAATAGGGTACTATACTTCGAGAGGCAACCAACTGGGGTGCAGGTACTATGTGCCAATAACTAGGTGGTGTACACGTCGAGATGGCTCCTTGCAACTAGCTGGGGTCTCAACTCTAACTATCGAATGCGAGGGGCGCAACAACCCATGGGTGCTCTTCAACGTACAAGGCTTCTCGCATGGATTCAAAAAGGGCCCCCAACCACTGCAAACGATGCAACAGGGTCTCTACTCGCGTGTACGGCTTACCGCCACCAAGCAAGCAACATCGCTAGAGGGAGTCTCGCATCGATCGATCAGTCGGGTTCTCTGTAATGCAAAGTCTCCAACTTGATCGATCAGTACCGCGTACAAGGGCCTCTTACATTATCTCTCATGATCGCAACATGGGTCTCTGCTCATGCATACACCTTCTCTAAACAATCGCGCATCGCCGTCGAGTACGCAGAGGCTATAATGAGATATTTGCATCGATCGATCGGGCCTCCACCTGCTACCGTGCACGAGGATGCATCGATTGATCGACGAGGGCCTCCAAGTACTACTACACACGAGCATATCAAATCAATCGGGGGCCTCGTAGTCCGACACGACAGCGCAAATTTCGTTTAGGTAGATCCCGCCACCGGTGTTTTCCTAAATTTTTAATAAACATGATTATTCATGCTTAGTTTTTTTGGAACAACTATAATTTCCAGTCGATGTGTTATTTATTTGTTCTCATAACATTCTCAACTTCTTCGTATTATGAGAATATTTTGATAATAGGTTTCAATCATCACTTTATTTCTTAATTTGTTGAGGTTCATTCAATAACATAATGCAAGGATGGTTAAGAAGAGGACGAAAAGTAGAATAAACGGCGACACGATGGGGTGCCATATTTTTTAAAACAAAAACATAAGTTTTATTTACTCAAGATAATGATTACATCGTCAATAAGAAAAGACACAATATCATTCATTGGTTTCTCAAACCATTTACAGAGAATTTAGCTAACCTAGCAAGTTTATGAGCAACCTTATTTACTTCCTATTACAATGTTCAAAGATAATAAGAGGAAAATCACATGCCATAACATAACAGTCGTCGAATAGGACTGCCGTCGCTCCTGCTGAATGTCCTCCATTCTCCATTATGTCAATCACTTTCATATTGTCAGTGTTAACAACAAGACGATTGCATCCCGTTTTCTTAGCAAGTAATAAGCCAAGTCTTAGAACCAACGCTTCTGCTGTCAAAATATCTGCACACCAATTCATCCTTCAATTTCCGTCAATAATGAACCTTCCTTTGTCATCTTTAAGGACAACCCGAGCGTGCCCCTAAGCAGGCCATGATCAAAATAAGCATCGACATTCAACTTCACAAAACCCATAGGAGGTCTTCTCCATGTCTCTATTCTATTTGCTACCTTCGGGGAGTGTGCATTAACATAGTTTCCTGTTATAGCACGAGCCCCATCGAAGTTTGGTTTGCATCCTGAGACTTTCCTTCATGAACTAGATTACATCTGTCCCACCATAAATATCAAGTTGTTATAGCGATCAATTCGCGTACATTCTAGATGCCCAATATAGATAGTTCTTGCTCTGGCATAAGAAGTAAGAACTCCAAAATTGCCTCTCCCGCACGATCAATAACGCATGCTTTACTAATGTCCTATGCAATCGCAACTTCTCCCAAATCTCTTTTGCCTTACACAGAAACAACACGTGATTCGTATCTTCTGGCCCATTCAATCATGATGGGCAGATGGACGAAACTTTCACATGTCTATTAGAAAGCGTAACACGACATGGTAGGGTTCCATGCAAAATACGTCAAATGAAAATTTTCACATTTGCTGGACAAGATAATTGACAAATCTTACCCAAAATAGGATTGACATTTGTTCTACCATACCATTTGTTTGTTTGCAATTTCCCATATTGTTTGTTCCATTCCTCCAAATAAGCCGAATAAAATGTGAACAATCCATTTTTGTATAGCTCCAAGCAATGAAATCTGTCATATTATGCATAAGGAGGGGAATCACAAGCATCCTTTGAGCGCAATTAGCCACAACATTTGCCTCACTAAATCTTGATCCAAAAAATTAATGACTCGATTGATAAGATCAACACCTTTTGACAGAAGATGCTCTTTTCTAGAAGTAAATAAATTTTCTGTCCGCAACAGTTGAAATAGAGGGAATCATCTCTCTACACACAAGACACGGTCAGCATTGCCACGACTTTCCTCCCCCTCAAGAAAAGTCTCCTTCCTCCTCCTGTCGGCATCGTCGCGGATCCGCTCCGCCTTCAATGGCCTTTGGCCTGTGGAGGTGCGGAGGATCTCGCCCCCCCGCCGACGGGAGGGAACCCGTTCTCGTTTTTGCTAGGTTGAACGTCTTGGTTGGGGCTGTGTGGCGGCGGCGATGTCCCTCGGTAGCAATAATGTCTCCCATGTCCTATCCCCGTCTCGATGGTGCGAATAGAGTTGTCGGAGGATGTGTGGAGATGCATCTCCGTCGGATCTCATGGGATTCAGCCGGTGTTGGTCTTCGGTGGATCTATTTAGATCCAGTTTTTGTTCGTCTTCATTTGTGTGGTTCCAGGTTTGATCTTTCCGATCTACAACTCTCTTCATCGGCGATGGTTGCTGCTCTGGTGTGCTGGTCCTTTGAGGCCTTAGCACGACGACTCCCGACTGTCTACTACAACAAGGTTTGCCCGGCTCCGGTGATGGAGAGGCGATGATGGCGGCGCGCCTTCGGCTCGCTCCAGTGCTTGTAGTCGTCGCTAGGTGGTCCATAGACCTAGTTGTAATTTTTATTACCTCTTGTGTTATCTGTACTGCCATGATTGATGAATAGATTGGAAATTTCTCTCTCAAAAAAAATAGAGGGCATAGATGGAGTGCAATGGATCTAGGTGTGTGAGAGAAAAAAGGAATGAAGACGACGTTCCGTTGCAACATACGGGCGTGTTCCCTCGATCAAAAAGAAAAAAGCTACAGGGTGATTGCGGAGAAGGAAGAGATCTTGTCCGGAGGCGCCCGCCCGCATCCACACACGGCAAATTTGACAATTTTGACCTATAATCGAAAGCAAATCATAGAATGAACTGGTTGCGAAACTATTTCACACCCCTGACCCTTTTGTGTAGCGCCCGCCACGCCGGCGCCACACCCTACGGTGCAGCGCCTAGCTCCGCGGCGTTGCACCACTGTCCACCGCGGGTAACACCTTTGTCCTCAAAAGATGCAGAAACCACTCCCAGTTGTCATTGTTTTCCACCTCAACCAAAGCAAATGCCAATGGCAACACCCGGTTATTGGCATCACTTGCTATCGCAACCAACAAGGTGCCCTTGTATTGTCCGGTCAAAAACGTGCCATCAATTGCGATGACCGGCCTACAATGTTCGAAAGCCCTCACACATTGCTCGAACGCCCAAAAAGCACGGCCAAATACTCTGACTTTCCTTCCTTCATGAACCGTTGTTTGGTGCCCATGAGGCTCGACCACATGAACCATGCCTGGGTTTGTCGCGGCCATGGCTAACAACAACCTAGGGATTCAGTTGTATGCTTCCTCCCATGTACCATACAACATCTTAAATGCGGCTTGCTTCGCCTTCCATGCCTTGCCGTATTTCACCTGGTAATGAAAGATGGCTTTCACAAGGTCAATGACATGTTGGACGCTCATTGTTGGAAGTGTGGATATTGAGTTCGAGAGCCTGTAAGCGATGAACTCGGACGTGAGTTGTTTGTGGTCTTGGGACACAATCTTGCCATCCACCCTTTTGCCTTGGCACATGTGAGTTGGCACACAACTCACTACATGCCAAGTAGGACCTCCTTTCCATGGTCTTGCATGCACAATCCACGGACAACCGCCACGGCGTCTTGCCACTCCTTGTTGGACCTCCTTTCCACGACCTCTACCACCACCACGGCCTCTTTTAAGTCCAAGTTGGACCTCCTTTTCATCTTCACATGCACATGCAACCGTGTAGCGCACATTGACGTCCGAGTGCACCATCTTGTGTGGACGATAATGCGTAACCGAGTAGTTGTCGAGCCACATCTTCAAATCCAACAAGCTGTCGAACTTAGAACCTTTAGCAATCCGGTTCTGGTCGTCTACCAAATCACGGTGAGAGCTTGGCCTAACCCCAAGAGCTACACATTGGCCACCATCTACCACGGCTTCATCCGCGAGACTAACATCCTTGAACAATGTAGTCCGATGATCCCGACCAAATACCTTCTCGAAAGCTTCGGCCTCCTTCACCGTGAACCCCTCCGCATCAACTTATTCATCGGGACCATCGTCATCAGAGTCCGATGCATATGCACGGGAAAAAGGGATGGAATGGTCCATTGTCTCTTGCAAATGATATTTGTCGAGATCACCCACATTGTTGTCATGGAGATCAACTTCATTGTCATCGTCCGCATACTCATCGTTGTCCTCTTGCAAAGATTCATCTTGGTTGTTTCTACACGGGCTCAATGTTGGCCTCACTTCTTGGGTCAAAAGAGGTTCAACAATTTCATCTTGCTTCAAGGGTGGGGGGCTACTAGCAACCAAAGGGGAGGGGTTCCGGTTCAAGTCCAAATGCAAACTTGACTCAACCTTCTTCGTTGCAAATAACTCAAGAGCCTTGTCTAGTGATTCGGCCACCGTCTCCTTGTATGCAACCCAACGTTGCTTCGAGTTTACACGCATTGTCTTCCAACGGATGTGCATTCCAAAACCAACATTATGCCTTCCCTCCAACTCAATGATATCACTAGGGTCCATCCAATTCAAATCTTTCCTAACTTGTTGCAAGAGCTCCGCATAGCTAGGACTACTATCAAACACAATGTCAAGCTCATCCGGGTCCGGTTCTTTATTGCCTTTCAAAAAAGGCGTCTTTGTCCCCATGATGAACAAACACACATGTTCTTCCCATCCCTATAAGCAATGAACACAAGGTAACATTGCTTCCATGAGTACTAATCCATGGATTAACACCGAATACAAACCCTAATATATATATGAAACAACAACCCTAACCCTAACCATAACCCTAACCCTAAACCTAACCCTAACCATAACCCTAGCCCTAAACCTAACCCTAGCACCAACATAAGAACACCCATAAGAATAACCCTAGCATACTAACAAAACCTAATCATAGAAATTGGCAAACAAACATCTCACATCTCCATGCAAATCTCTGGATCCAAACTAAACTAGGGTTTCCCCAAACTACCAACAAATGAGCAATGGGAGAACTTTACTTTGATCAAAACAAGGGGATCGGAGATTATTACCTTGAGGGAGGGTTTGACTTCGAAATCCACGGACAAATTCTTCAAATTTGCAAGATTTGGAAGAAGATTTGAGAGGGGGGAGAGTGGGAGAGGGGGCAAAGCTCGGGGAGAGAGTGAGAGAGTGTGTGGTGGGGGGGTGGGGGAGGGGGAGGGGGCCCCAGCCAAGTGGCTGGATAAGTCACAGTGCAGCGCCTAGCCGCTAGGCGCTGCACATTACACGTGCAACGCCTAGCGGCTAGGCTCTGCACATTACAGATGCAGCGCCTAGCTCGGAGGCGTTGCACGGCTGGGTGCGGGCCCGTGGGCTGCCACGGTGGACAGTGGTGCAACGCCGTGGAGCTAGGCGCTGCACCGTAGGGTGTGGCGCCGGCGTGGCGGACGCTACACAAAAGGGTCAGGGGTGTGAAATAATTTCGCACCCAGTTCATTCTGTGAATTTATTTCGTTTCGAGGTCAAAATTGTCAAATTTGCCTCCACACACACGCGCACACACCCCCGCCGCCGCCGCCAGATCTCAACCTTGCCTTAGTTTTCGACGCCGCCGCCGTAGAGCCCGTTCCCCCTCACGCGGCCAGCGACCATGTCGAGTGGCCTGAACATGTCCCTAGACGACCTCATCAAGCAATCCAAGTCCAGGCCCAAAGCCAACCCCGCCTTCTCTTCCGGGCCCACCCGCCGGGCGGCGCCGTCCGCCCGGACCATGCCCTACCCGCCGTCTGCTCCCAAGGTACGCCGTCGCGTTCGCACTCCCTACCGGGCTTCATGCCCTTCCTCCCTGCGCAAGAAACCTAACTCCACCAGCTGATGCCCGCCCATCCAGGCCGCCACCGCCGACTCTCTGTACGGTGTCTACTCCGAGCACGTTGCCGCCATGGCAACCTCCCCGCCACCGCCGGTGGCTGGGCCACAGGCACTCGAGACGGGCACGAAGCTGCACATCTCCAACCTCGACTCCAGCGTCACCGTCGAGGACGTCCAGGTGCTTGCTGTTCTTCTGTTGCTATTGCTCTTAAGATTCATGCCAATACCTTATTCTTGTTGGTTGACTGTAATATCTTAGCTATATTTTTATTCTGGGGGAAAGCCATCATGGCAATATATTCATTAGTCAAAATAGTTCCCTCCAACAAGGGGATCGTGTTGCCACAAGCTAACAAGGTATCCAACTGCATTATTAGCTAGTATATGCGTTGCCCTATTGGCTTCCGTCGGACAATTATCAAACTTAACTCTAGCGAAACCACGACATAAGAAGGTGCATTCTTCATAAACTGCTGCTGTTTGGCCTATTGAATTGCCGTCTGATCGCATGGTCTCCACAACCTCCAGGCAGTCGGACTGAACAACAATACGATTAGATCCCATATCTCCTGCCAATAGCAAACCGTCCCGGAGAGCATGAGCCTCAGCCATAGGTGCAGCTTCTTGCTGCAATATCACTGTATAAGGTAACATGACCGCTGAGCACCACAAAGTCTTCTGGCAGCTTCTCCCTGCTGTGCCGAGTGATCCCACTCAGTTTCTTCCTTGATCTAGCATAGTTGAGGCACAGGGCCAGAATAGCTTGCGCGGACCGTGCCGGCACCTGTACTGATTCAATCATGGGCCACTTGCCTTCTCTCCCACCATACGTACCAAGTTGTGATAGCTAGTAGCTTGCCCGTCTGATCTTTCGAATAAGCAAGGGCCGAGTCTGCCCTTTCATTTGTCAAACTGTGAAAAACAAATATCCAATTCCTGTAATTGAAGATCTCCTGGAGCTATTTTCCAAAATTGATCTTAGGAGTGGGTATCACCAAATAAGGATGAAAGCTGAGTATATTGCAAAACTACATTTTCAACTTACATGGGCCATTATGAATATATAGTAATGCCTTTTGACCTTACTAATGCACCAGCAACCTTTCAATCCTTGATCAATTTTTTGCTGGCATCTTATCTTAGGAAATTTCTAGTAGTTTCCTTTGATGATATACACATCTACAGCTCCTCAACGGCTGAGCACTTAAAACATTTAGCTGCTGTGTTTTCCATTCTTAGAAGCAACAAACTATTTGCTAAATTCAGTAAGTGTTCATTTGGACAAACTCAGGTGGAATACCCTGTCATGTGGTTACTGCTGAAGGGGTGTCAACTGATCTGTTAAAATTCAGGCTATGCAGAACTGGCCTGCTCCCACTAATGTCACTGAGTTGAGGAGCTTTCTAGCGCTGACTGGGTATTAAAGGACATTCATTCAGGCTGATGCTGGGTCATGTGATTGCCGCTGAAGGTGTGTCAACTGATCCAGTTAAAATTCAGGCTGTGCAAAACTGGCCTGCTCCCACTAATGTCATTGAGTTAAGGAGTTTCTGTAGCATCCCTGTATATCGACACTATGCAGATCTAGCATCTTCCACTAGCCTCCATATAATATCGATTCTAAGGTGCCCACTTCAGTCCTTCACACAACGCACGCGTTGGAAACGTGCACGCCATGTGGCAGGATGGTCGGTGTCGCAACACAAAATAACGAAATAATCCACAACAACAACATATACATATACATATACAACAACTTCGAAGAGTCAAATTTAACGAATGAATACAACAACGGCCTTTCGTTCAAGATATAACTCATACAACGGAAGCGAGTAGACCTTAGACATGTAAGAATACTAGTTGTCTTAAGAAGGCTTAAACTAAAGCAAAGGCGTCCATATCGCTAACCAGGCCGCGGTATGTTGGAAAACCAACTAACGCCGTCCATCATCAAACCTGCTTCCTGAATCGTTGCCGGCTGGATTGGCAGCAATCCAGGTAAAAGAGTATGGGATGATAACCAGCTAACTCATCCATCATCAAACCTGCTTCCTGAATCGCTGTCGGCTGGATTGGCGGCAATCCACGTAAAAGAGTAAATTAAGCAAGGTGAGTAGTCAGCTGTACTCGCAAGACTTACCTGAGACCTACACTATTTATGCATCAGGTATCAAAGGGGGTAAGGTGTTTAGCGGCAGCAAGCACTAGCACCTATAGAGACACGCTACATCTTGCGCTTATCAGGTACAAGGAATGAGAGCGTATAAGAACCAACTACGCTAAACGTGGTGCAACACAACCCCACAGGCTGCACCCATAGTGAGCTTCTATCCTATCGCCACACATCACAGAGCCTTGCATTCCCCTTTGGATCACCCACGAAGAAAATCCCCAAGGCACTTACTTGGCAACTTTTATTAATTATTTGAAGTTGTGCGACTCTGTTAACTAACAATATTAAGGGTGGGCAAGTTTTAGAGATTACAAGTTGAAGTTGTGCTATGATCAAGTCGACCGATTCAAGTCGTCCATAACCGCGGACACGGCTATCCGAATAGATTTATCCCTGCAGGGTTGCACCAATTTACCCACACGCATGCCCGTCAAAACCACCTGCTGGCCCATTATAGGTATGAACCGGAAGATTTGAAAGAGACACGTTGTTGCCCTAGGTATATCCAAGACCAGAAAGCCACCCGACGAGTCAATCAAGTGTCCTACCGGCTCTCCGAGTCAAGACTCAATCATGAGTGGGAAGTGGTCATGATTGACTGTTGCCTCGAATTGAGGTCAGCTGTCTGCCTGTCCACAATTTGTGAACCACCAGGGGTTGTAGCCCCTAACTGTGGTCAACCACCTAGTGGATCCGAATGGAAGAAACAAAAGTAAAACCAGCGTGCGGCTCTTGGAAAAGCCTACAGTTTCGAGTACCCGTGGGAGGGGGGGGGGGCATACACCACTCCCACATGTGGGTTAGAGCGCTCATTCTTGAACATAAGTGCCCAAGATCCTGGGTCCTAGGTCGGCTCAAGTGGAACAAAACACCATGCCCTCAACATGGTCTCCCAACATTACCTTCCTAACTTACTATCTCATATTGCACACATGACATCATCATCTGGCTTGGCGTATCTGCTCACCAAAACGCCGAGCAGCGGCGTACACTGGGTCGAAGCAGCCTTGCAGCAGCAGGAGAGACATGTCCCACGCTGCAGAATCCATCTTCACTGCGGCACTGTTTGAGTCCATCGGGGAGACATGGTGCTTTGAATTTGGTCGGCAACGACGGTCGCCGTTGGCGGCCCTGACCTATGTGGTTCTGGCATCGGCGATGGGGGCGCCCTGCGTCGTGCGTACCGTCTGAACGGGAGAGGTGGGCCGGATGGGTGGGGAAAGGCAGGACCAAGATTAGTGGCTTAACCGTGCAGGATTAGGGGTTGATCGGTGGGATTGGTGGCTTGCTGGCGCTCAACATTGGGAGACTATGCACCATTAGATCGCGTGATTAAATGGTTGAGATAGTTTGGATCTGCCCCCTTTGGTTCTTTTATAGGGGTAGTAGATAAGGACATGATATTGGTGGTGGTTGATAGATTTACTAAGTATGCTCACTTTATTCCCATGAAACATCCTACTACGTGAAAACTGAAAAGTGTGGCTAAAGCTTTCTCTCACAACATATTTACATTACTTGGCTTGTGAACTGTGATTGTGACTGATAGGCATGTAACCTGATGGTCAAACCGAAAGAGTGAATCAGTGCTTGGAAACCTATTTAAGGTGCATGAGCTTTCAACAGCCAAAGAAATGAATGAGCTGTGGCTCACTTTGGCAGAGTGGTGGTACAACACCACCTTCCATACTTCTCTGAAATCACACCATCCCAAGCTCTTTATGGTTTGTCTCCTCCTATGGTTGCTGAATCTTCTCTTCTTGATTCTATATGTGAAGTGACACATTGCTTCAGAGCAGACAAGCAGCCTAGGAAATCATAAAGGGCAACTTACTAAAGGCACAACAAAGAATGAAGTGTTATGCTGATAGAAAAAGTGAAGACAAATCTTTTCAAACTTGTGATGTGGCATATCTCAAGCCGCAGCCCTATAGACACACATCACTGAGTTTACATAAGCATGTGAAATTACTCTCAAGTTTTATGGGCCTTTCAGAGTAATTGAACAAATTGGGAATACCACATACAAACTGCTCCTACCAGAAGGGTGTCAGCTGTACCCCACATTCCATGTCAGCCAGCTCAAGACACACCTTGGACCTCAGGTCATTCCCTCTCCTCATGTCCCATTAGTGAATGTTGATGGCGTAATACAGATGGAGCCTGAAGCTGTGCTAGGGAGAAAGCTCATTCGCAGGCCACAGGTTGCAATCAGCATCTCAGTTGTTCGCTGGCTGATAAAATGGGCCAATCTACCGGTGGAAGCAGGCAAGCAGCAACATGGGAAGATTCGGCGTTTGTCCAGAAGGTTTTTCCATCTTTCCAGCCTTGAGGACAAGTACTGTCTCACCTGGGGGGAATTGTCATTGTCAGGCCCTGTTCTGAAGTTAACTGAAGATATCCACTTCTATTTGAATTGTCAGGCCCTGTTCTGAAGTTAACTGAAGATATCCACTTCTATTGTTCCCTTGCTTGGTAGCTTGTTTTTCACGTTGATCTTTGATCCATCGGCTGATGGCGCACGACACCGCTTTGCCAATGGGCCGCTTCCTTAACCATTGATCGACCATCCGAAGCACCAAGCCCTTGGTGTCGCTGTTGATCGTCCGACAATGGCCCACTTGCTTTAATTCCTGTTGCTCTACTTTTCACTTGCTCCCGCACTGTAGTGGCTATAAAGCCCTCTCCTCATTCATTTTCGGTTACGCTTTTGTAATTGGGTTAAACCCTAGCCACCTGTGGCGTGCTGTACCTACCTTCTTCCTTTCCATGTAACAGAAACCCAGATCTAAGCGGCTTAATCCTGCTTGTTCTTTGAATTTCATACAGATTTTCAGTGTTGGAATAGTTTAGGTCTTGACCATCTGTTAATAATTTTAGTGTGAAGTGTTCCTTGAGAGACCATCTCTTAATCTCCATGATTATTGGTCCACAGATTTCATAATTCCATGTGACAGATTGAGCTCATGTACTCCCTCCAAACGAGTTCTGATCACCACGGAAGAATATGATCATGCTTTCCAGTCTTTGATAAATAATATATTTAAAATAGAGTATTACTATTCTGCAACCGGTTGCATAATACTTATTCTACAGCTAGTTTTGCACTGCCTTCCAATAACAATGTGTCCTGCCTTGACTCGATCTATTGTACTGCCTCTACAGTCAGGTTATGGAGGTTGTAGAATAGTAAACCTATATATTTGAATATATAGAGTGGGTCACACAAAGATTGTACAAACAGATTGATCACAAATAGCAATTATATTTTTGCGAGTTTTACCATGGCATATTTATATTGTGATAAAAACTATGGGCCCAACTGCAACATGGATGTTATAAAAGTTGAGTCACTCTGAACCACTTAATGAAATCGTTGCACTTTGAACCATGCATACTTGTACCATTGAACCATGTTCGGTGTGACCACATAGGACTGATTAGTTGCGAGTCAGTGCGATAATGTCCATTCTAAACATGGTCATTGTGAATTTGTGATATATTTATACCAATATCATACTTCCAATTTATTTATTATTTATTTTGTCCTTCAAAGTAACCCAAGTCCCATAATACATGGCCCAGAGTGAAATTACTCATCATGAGAAGTAAAGAAGTATTATGAATTTGTGACCAAAGCAGACAACACGTAACTCTACATTTGTTTTAAGCACATAACTTAATTGTTATGTGATTGTAGCCGATGGGCTTCGTTTTTTCTTTATCTTGTCAGGAACTCTTTTCAGAGATTGGTGAGCTCAAACGTTATTCTGTTAACTACGATAAGGATGGGAAGTCTCAGGTAGATTGTTGAGCAATGTCTTCTCCAAGTATCATATATCATCTGTAGTTTCTACACCACAGATCTTTCTTGACTCTTTTCCTGTTAGGGAAGTGCGGAAGTTGTCTTTGCAAGAAAAGTAGATGCTTTGGATGCTATTGAGAGATATAACGGTGTTCTGCTTGATGGGAAGCCAATGAAGATAGAGCTCATTGGAAATAAGACCGAGCCACACCCAACAGAACCTTTGATGTACAACGGCACTTCTTCTAACTACAATGCAACTCCAAACAGGTTAGTCTTTCTAATTAGATTTCTTATGTATGGTTTAATCACTGTCAAAGAATGGGATATCCTTTTCGCTCATATAAGGACATTCTCTTACACTACACCTGTTGATGTTTTTCTAATCCTTTGAAGCAATCTGTCATTTTTAATGCATCAAATTGGTTAAGTTGTGTCCTGAACCTAACATCTGGCCAAATGGAAGAGTAGCAGAGTTTGGAAACGTAGAAATTTAGATTCCAGTACACTTGTTTATGTTTGTCAATGTTTTAAATTGTTTCGTTGGTAACACTTCTGATCATTATTCTCCGTGATCGTGTAGCCACAGTGAGTAGGTGCCCCTACCGCTGCTGCGTGATAGCATTCACAGAGCTAGGCTGTTCAGTCTAAATTATCTAATAACGTGGTGATGATTGCAATCTGTAATATAGGGCTTTTGTTTGTGAAGCAGCACAGGGGTGTGGAGGAGCAACTCCACCTTACTGCTACAAAGTATACAGCACAAGAGTTGAAGGAACTACTTCAACGTGCTGCGCTAGATATCGCTCTAGAGGCGAATGTAGGCCAATATGGCAGCTGGAGTTCAGTCCAGAACTCCTAGAGCACAAGATCTACTCTAAGATCTTAGATAAAAACACCAAGTTCTATTATAGGTAGTGGGGTATATAGTTTGGTTACAAAGTAGAGGTGAGGACCTCTATTTATAGGGCTTTGGGAAGCCTTTACATACTTCTACTTATAGCTGGACACTCTAGAAAAACATTATTTAAGATTCACCATTTCTACTCATAGCTACTCACAACTAGAGGACTCTAGAAAACATTAGGTAGGGTGGAAAAGAAAAGAAATACTACACTAGAGTGGAAGCATCTAGAAGTAGCCAAACAAATCTGACATACGATTTGTTTTTTCTTTTTCCTCATCTAGTGTTCCTCATCATTCTCCCCTAGTTGTTTGGAACTCGCCCTCGAGTTATCTTCATAGAGCGCTTCTTCTGGATGGTAGAGAGTCGAAGTCCGAAACATTGGAAGTGTTGGATATACGCATGTCGCTTGGAAGATCTATCACATAAGCGTTATCATTTACATTCCTCACGATAGAGAAGGGTCCATTAAGGGTCCATACCTTCGCTGCCTAAGTTTCTCTTTAACACCTAAAGGTAGCCTCTTTTTTCAGAGGTATACCATCACCTTATCACCAACTTGGAATGATTTCGGCCTCCTTTTGCAGTCAGCAAGTTGTTTATATTTCTGATTTTGTGCTTCCAAAACACCATGAATCTTTTCAAATAACTTAGTGTAATTATTAGCAAAGGACAATGCTGATTTTGAGTTTTCCCTTGATGGTAGCTTCACCAGGTCCACCACATGTGTTGGAACTTTAGTGTAGACAATGGAAAAAGGGCTCCTTCCTGTGGATCTATGCTTGGAGTTATTGTAGGAGAACTCTGCAAGAGATAAAGCCAAATCCCATTGTCCCTTTCTTTCTCCACAAATGCAACGGATCAGATTACCCAAAAACTTGTTTACCACTTTCGTTTGTCCATCTATTTGTGGATGAGCAGTGCTAGAAAATTTCAATTCAGTGTTGAATTGCTTCCACAAAGTGAGCCAAAATGCAATAAGAAACTTGGTATCACGGTCTGAGACGATGGACCTTGGTACTCCATGAAGTCCGACCACTTCTCGAAAGAACAAATTTGCCACATGATGAGCTGTTGTCTTGCGACATGGGATGAAATGAGCCATCTTAGAGAATCTGTCCATGACCAGTCCACGACCACAAACACAACATCACTCCCTCGTGGTGTTCTTGGCAAGCCTAAAACGAAGTCCATAGAGATGTCCTCCCATGGAGCGACAGGAACAGGCAAAGGCATGTATAACCCTGTGTTCTGGACTTGGCCTTTGCAGGTTTGATATATAGGGCATCGCTGAACAAACTTTCCAGCATCTCTCTTTAGTTGTGGCCAAAAGTAGCGAGCTTCCAGGTTAGCGGTAGTCTTGTCCCGTCCAACATGGCCACTAAGATCATTTGAATGGAGTTCTCTAATTAGTTTGTCACGCAGAGAACTCGGGATGCACAAACGATCATTTTTGAAGACATAGCCATCTTGCACCAAATAGTCATCACCTAATGGCTGGCCCTGACGTGCTTCACCCAAACATGGCCAAAGTCATCATCATCCTCATACAACTCCTTTATTTGATCCATGCCTGGAAGTTCAGCCTCAAAAGAAGTCAAGAGGCTTGCACGATGACTCAAAGCATCGGCCACTCGGTTAGTTGTCCCAGATTTATGAACGATGAGATAGTTAAACCTCTCCAGATATGCTGCCCATCTTGCTAGTATGCGGTCAAAATGTTTTTGATTTCTAGAATGCTTCAAGGATTGATGGTCGCTATAAACAATGAACTCTTTAGGTAGCAAGTAGACTTCCCAAGTTTTCAAAGCTCTGAAAATGGCATACAATTCTTGTTGATAGGTACTCCATTTCTGTCTAGCTTCGCTTAACTTCTCACTAAAGAAAGCAACGGGCTTCCTTTCGTGAGATAGAACAGCTCCAATGCCTACTCCACTTGCATCACACTCCAACTCAAAAGTCTTGTTGAAATCAGGTAGCACCAAGACAGGAGCTTGTTAGAGTTTTTGCTTGATCTCATTGAAACTAGCTTCAGCCGCTTCCTGCCATTGGAACTTTCCTCTTCAGGCACTCGGTAATTGGTGCCATGATAGTGCTGAAATTCTTCACAAATCGTCTATAGAAAGTTGCAAGGCCATGAAAACTTCTTACCTCAGAAATGGTCTTTGGAGTTGGCCATTCTTGGATTGCTTCAACCTTGGAATCATCAACATGGATACCGTCACATGTTACGACGAATCCTATGAAAAGATGTTGTGTTTGCAGGAAAACACATTTCTTCAAGTTGGCGTAGAGCTCATTTTCCCTTAGTACTTCTAGCACCTTCCGGATGTGATCAAAGTGTTCATCCTCATCCTTGCTATAGATCAAGATGTCATCGAAATGGACCACAACAAAGTGGGATAAGAAGGGTCAAAAGACTTGATTCATCAAGTGCATAAAGGTACTTGGTGCACTTGAGAGTCCAAATGGCATGACCAACCATTCAAACAACCCATCCTTTGTCTTGAAGGTTGTTTTCCGTTCATCCCCGAGTCTTATGGATTTGATGATATCCGCTTCTTAAATCTAGCTTCGTGAGCACTCTTGCTCCACTAAGCTTACCCAACATATCATCCATATGGTGAATAAGGAATCTATACCTTAGAGTGATCTTGTTAATGGCTCTACTATCGGTACACATGCACCAAGATCCATCTTTCTTTGGCGCGAGCAGGGCTGGTACAACACATGGGCTAATACTTTCTTGAATGTGCCCCTTCCGCAGCAATTCCTCCACTTTCAATATATCATGCTCTTTTGGGCTCATTCGATAGTGTGGAGGATTAGGAAGACTTGCTCTCGGAATTAAGCCAATTCTATGTTGAATTCCTCTCATCGGTGGCAGACCTTGTGGCTCTCCTAGTATGTGCAACACACAAATCAGCCTCCTTCAAGTCTTCCATAAACTCATGAGAGGTGTGGGAGATAGTTAACATAGTTTTTGTATTACCTTCAGTTTTGTTTGGTAGAATAATGATCTTTCTCCTGTTCCAAATGAAAAGAGTAAGAATTTTCCTTGCCCTTGTGTGTAGTATCCACAACAAATTGCGAAGGTCTCCCAAGAAGAACATGGCTGGCATCCATATCAACTACGTCAGACAACACGTTTGAGCGATAATGCTTTCCCAAAGAAAGTGGCAGGTTGCATTGTTTGGTGATTCTCATATTCACTCCTTTCTTGATCCATCCAATAGTGTAGGTTTCAAGCTTTAAATGGTTCACCAACTTCTGGGAGATAAGATTATCGCAACTGCAACTATCAATCACTAATTTGCATATCTTGCCATTCACCATGCATTTGCTCTCAAATATTTTCTTCCGTTGTGTGTCGTCAGGCTGTGGTGTGGAACATAGGAGACGCTGAATCACACATACCACCTCCACACCTTCTTCTTGGCAAACCTCTTGTCCCTCTACATCTTCAGATTTGTATTCTTCCTCATCTTCTTCACCATCATGGATAGTTGTGTTAACAAATTTTCTTAGTGGGCAACCGTTGGATATGTGTCCCTCTTTACCACATTTATAGCACTTCGTGCCTTCATTTGCCTTACCCTTGCCTCTTGTTTGCTTTGAGATGGGTCGTTTTGCCTTTGGTGGAGTGGTCTTTTCTTCCAGTCCATTAGTGTGATCCCTAGACGAGCCTTCGGTATGAGGATATGGAGGATATGGAGCCTTAGTTGTCTTTATCATCCTCACAAACCTCTCGGCCTTCAAGGCTAGAGCTTGTGCTTGATTAATGGACCAGATTTGTTGCATCATCAATCGATCTTGAATAGCATCATTGAGACCATTGATGTACCTTGCAACTTGTTGATCTTCAGTTTCGGCAAGGTTGCACCTCACTTGTAGCCTTAGAAACTCTTCCGTGTAATCTGAAACAGTCTTATTTCCTTGAGCACAATTTTGGAATTGGATAAATAGGATCTGGTCATAATCAGCGGGTAAAAATCTCCCTTTCAAAAGACTTTACAATTGTCGCCAAGTTCTCACACGAGGTTCTCCTCTCAGCCTGCGTTCTTCTTGAACGCGATACCACCATGCACCGGCTCCTCCTTTCAGCTTGTAAGCGACCAAAGGAACTCTACGATCTTCCGGAACCTCTATGACCTCAAAGAAAGTCTCCACTTCATATAACCAATCAAGGCACCCTTCAATATCAACATTTCCATTAGAAGTTGGGATTTCAGCTTTTACCTTGTATGTATCCCTTGCATATGTAGGGTTGGGCACTCTCCGATATGCATAGAGATCAGGCTCTTCAAGGGCATCATCATATTCTTCACCTTCAGGAGCTTCAACATAAATTGGCCTTCTTGAATTACGCTGGACTGCACGTTGTTGTGGTGGCCTTGTTCAAGATTACCTCTCCTTCTTTGTTGAACATCTTCTTCTTTAGATGAATCTCCTTCATTGGCAGTAGAGGGGAACACCCTTTCTTATCATCTCAACCAGCTGGTCAAATCTCCAATTAAGATCTTCACGCGGCTCTTTGATTTGTTGTTCTGCAGCATCCATCCTCTTCTCCAATTGCTCCATTGCTTGCTCTCAAAGAGGACATAGAACTAGTATGGATCAACGAGGCTCTGATACCACCTGAAGCAGCACAGGGTTGTGGAGGAGCAACTCCACCTTGGTGCTACAAAGTGTACCACACAAGAGTTGAAGGAACTACTTCAACGTGCTGCGCTAGATATCGCTCTAGAGGCGAATGTAGGCCAATATGGCAGCTGGAGTTCAATTCAGAACTCCTAGAGCACAAGATCTACTCCAAGATCTTAGATAAAAACACCAAGTTCTATTATAGGTAGTGGGGTACATAGTGTGGTTACAAAGTAGAGGTGAGGACCTCTATTTATAGGGCTTTGGGAAGCCTTTACATACTTCTACTTATAGCTGGAACACTCTAGAAAAATATCATTTAAGATTCACCATTCTACTCATAGCTACTCACAGCTAGAGGACTCCAGAAAACAGTAGGTAGGTTAGAAAAGAAAAGAAATACTACACTAGAGTGGAAGCGTCTAGAAGTAGCCAAACAAATCTGACGTACGATATTTTTTCTTTTTCCTCATTTAGCTGCGAAAAAATGCGAAGCGAAAGATTGTGTTATAGTTCAGCACGTTCTGACAATCAGGCACATTTTCCACTTGGTAGACGTTTCCAGCTTAAAACTTTTCATGTTTGTGCATGCAGCAACTCTGCCACCCTTCGGTGGAGGACTTATCGCTAACATAAAATGAGAATGTTGCGGTATATTTTAGGTGCACTGCGGAGATATGAAACGGTAAAATAAAGAACATAAGTTTGCTGCCACTCTTCGGTGGAGGACTTATCGATAACATAAAATGAGAAACTGAGGATGTGAGGTATATCTTAGGTGCACCGTGGAGATTCGAAAAGGTAAAATAAAGGATATAAGTTTGCTGCTTTGAATATTAATGATTAGATGCTGCTGGAAGTGAGGCATGCGCTTGAGTGGTTCAGGCCAGGAGTGGACTTGGGTGTTGGATGCTTGGGCGATGGGCCCGGGAGATGGTGCGGTGCTTCCGCAGCAGTGGGATCGAATGTCGGGACTGCGGAGGCGGTGGCAGTACGAAGACGATCAATGGCTTGATGCTGATTGAGTGGTGGTCTATGTCGACTTGGCTGGTGTGACTCGTGGAGTTGATTTGGCGTGTCTGTCGGGATGGCCATTGGGGGCCGCTGGCGACTGGCTGGCGTGGCTTGGGTTACAAGGCAGTCAGGTCATTCGGCTATGCGGTTGTGTGGCCTACTCGCAGGTGGAGTATGGCGGGGCAATGGCCCCAGAGGACTGTGAAGGGGGGCTGTGTAAAGAGTGGAGGCTAGACGTATGTCGGGGTAGCGGCCCTGTGTAGCGCCTCGGGACCGGCAGTATGCAGATCTAGTGCATCTGCTAGCATCTGCATAATATCGATCCTAAGACACCACCTTCACACAACAACGTTCACGCCATGTGGGTGGAAAGCAAGCATCACAACATAATTCCAATACAGATCCGCAAGAACATGCATATACAACTCCGGAGAGTCAAATTAATGAATGAATACCATACAAGGGTCATACGACGACCAAGATATAACTCATAAAACAGAAGCAAATATACCTTTGACAGCTAAATCATACAAATGCCTTAAGAAGGCTTTAGAGAAGAGCAAATGGCGTCCATATCCCTGCCCTGGCCAGACCTGCCTAGGGATAACTAGCTAATGATTATATAACTTTTTGGTGGGTCACTCCCTTACTAGTCTCTTCTTGATCATGGGATGAAGCACGCATTTTTGCCCTTCCGTTTGAAACTATAATGATTGGTTCACCCATTGTGCATGACCCCATGGGCAAATTGCCAAGGGCGGCCCAATGGAAGATGGCAAAAGGTCATTGGGACCACGTCACTCCAAGGTATCTTAATATGCTCCAACCTCGAGGGAGATTTCAACCGTGTGTTTCGCTTTGATAGTGTCGGAGTCACTAAACCATTGGACCTTGTATGGATGAGGATGGCGCTTCTTTTTAAGATGCAACTTGGAGCATAGTTATTCACTTGCCAAATTGTGCCAACTACCACCATCAATGATGTCCTTGATGGATCTTCCTTGGATTCCTTCTTTGATGTAGAAGATATGGCATCTTTGATCATCGTCATTTTGTAGTTGAAGTGTCGAGATCTTGGAGACGACTCTTGTGGGACTTGAGTCGAGCAACATGATCCAAAGGTTTCAGTTCTCCTTCACTATAAGATTCGTACTCTCCATCGGCATTGAGGATCTTAGTGCCTCTTGTAGGATGACATCAAGATAGCAAGGTGAAACGTCAAGTTCAAGATGACATCAATGGAGTACTTGATGACATCAATGGAGTAGGATGACATCAAATCCGCTATCTTGCCTCTTGTAGGATGACATGTCATCTCGGTTGGAAATCCGCTATCTTGTTGTATGGTTGGATATCACAAATGAGGACGGAGAGGCAAAAGAAAAATATGCACCTGCAAAGATATTGAGGAAAATGAGCAATACAAAATGCCCCAACGAAGACTAAGCTCATGGTGCACAAACTTGAGGAGAGACGCTAGCTTTGGTTGCACGTAGAGGGCAAGGATTCAACCACTTGACTGCTATACTACTGCCAGAACTTGATGTTTTCCTACGAGTATCCTTGGCACTTGTATTTCTATTGCTCTTTGTACCTTTTGCTAACAAGCTTCTTCTTTCTCTTTTTTGTGATACTTTTCTTCCTTTTGCCTTTCCTCTTTGAGCCAAGATTTGCCATCAAGATAATGCGAGGATAGAAAGCACACCTCTGATCAATGAAATAAAAAAGTCGTGCAAGGCAAGTGATTGATACCCGACAATACTCGATAAGCTAGTCTCGGTAGGTTCAAGGTAATTGCAAAAAATGGAATGGCTCACAAGGTGGCAAAGTTGCGTGACGAAATGATATGGTGATGTCCATAAGATGCTTTGCATCAGGTCCGTCAGGTTCCTTGTTCTTTGCGCGGAGCCTGGCGCTGCTGGGGCCACGCCCATGCAGGCCACAGAGGCGATGGGTTTTGAGTGCAATAACGAGTGTGTTCTTGATTCCCTCATGGACTGGCATCATGAAATGACTATTTGTAAGAAAGTTAACCTATATGTTGGGACGAAGGTTTTTTATGATTTTGACCTTGGACAGTTGCATCTACTCGGTAGTCCAGAGGCTGTTTCACCGCACATAAATGAAGTTTGAACGTGAGTTTTCTGCACCTGAAGAATTCTGATTATGGACTTAAGGGTTGTGGCTCCTCATTTGGATTTGCAAAACTGATTCCAGCCACATGCCTGTAGATACCGACCCACGTGTACATTTTCTAGAGTATTAACATGCACAGCCTATCATATTACAAAATGCATTCTATTATTTGTGGGACACCAGATGTCAACCACATTCTGTAGCCTGCATGTCAACTGGCATAGATTTGGCTCTGCAGGCCTTTTGAGCAGTGAATGTAAAACCAGCTTTATTTTTGGCAGGCCTTTTTACACCATACATTCATTAGTTTGGTACTCCTTTTGCAGTTTGCTTCAGAGAGGTGACCCGAGAGGGCCATTTCATGGTAATGGTCGTTCTGGAGGCAGTGGTCAGGGCGGTGCTGGCAAAAGAGGAATGTTTCAAGGCAACGTTCGTCCTGGAAACACTGTGCAGGACGGTGGTGGGCGGGGTCAGGGCAGAGCCAGAGGGCATGATCGCAGCCGAGTTCCGGCCTCTGCTGCGGATCTTGATGCTGAACTGGAGCAGTATCATGCAGCAGCAGTGAAGCAAAAATGAGGCTCTGATGTAGTCCGTATATTTTATACTCCCTCCGTCCATATATAGGTGACGTGGTTTTAGTCCAAATTTAAACTAAAACCACGTCACTTGTTTATGAACGGAGGGAGTATATACATAGATTGTTGCATTATTAGTTTTCTGCTTTTAGTCGTCAGGTACCATGTTGAGAAAAGTTGGAAGGCATTAATTCGACATTTACATCTGCTGTGCTTTTCATATCCCTACTCCGTGCTGGATATGCCGTATTACCTAATTTTGAAACAGGGGTGTTCTCTTGGGGTTTATTTGGATAGTAAGATTACAAAGAACTAGTTCTTGTTAAATTCAATTTCTAACTGAATCTTGGATATGTCGTATCATCTTGTTTGGATTGTCTAACTGAATCTTTAGATATAAAAAAACCGAGTTCTGCAAAAAGATCCGTCTAAGGCTCATTGAGATGAGACTTTGTTATGTCACATCTAAGTGATATCTCCCTTTGTGTGGTCCCTTTTTCCTATGCAGCACACCTTTTTTAGCTTGGTTTGTTCTTGTATTTTTGTTTTTGTTTCTTGTTTTTTTTGAGCAACTGTTTTTGTTTCTTGTAGATGTGCTGTTTTTGTCTGGATTGATGCAGCATTTTGTTGGGCTGGGCTTTTTAGTTTTTTTACTTTATATTTGGGCATTTTCATTTCTATTGAATTTCTTCTAGCTGACGGCTTTGCTTTGTGTTGTTTTTGACAGGCCTGGCCAAAAGAAAAGGCAGACTATATTTAATATCCGGATAAAAAGAATATAAAAATATTGAATGGATAAAATCACCAAAAAGAGCATGCTGGTAAAAAACACAATGAAAAATAATAATACTCCCTCAAAAGTCGTACTAAAGTCTGAGACACTTTGGGATTAAGGGAACGGAGGGAGTAATAATATTTCTTTTAAAGTTATACTAAAGTTGAGGTATTTATTTTTGGTATGGAGGGAAAGTATTTGGTTGCTTGCTGAAATTGCAACTAATTCTTGAGTGGTTTTGGTAATTTATAACAACATATATCTTATTGAGCTAATATCCATTCAAGTTAAAGATTTCAGGATGTTCAATGATTGGCATGGCAAGGATTATTGATTGTGGACCTCTCAAAATACTAAGGACATGAATTGACAAAAGTTCAAGACTCTACATTTTTGGTATATTTTTTGTTAAGTGATCTAAGATCATATTGAGTCCATAGGAAAGCCAATATTATTAAAAAGAGATGAGATTTTGATTATGATCTATTTGCTCAAGTGCTTAATGATATTGCTCCAAAACCCTTAACCACTTTCTTTATCCAAATATGTCCAAAACCCTACATTCCAACTCGGCCCCATCAAAATTTCTCCATCTGGACCTACCGAGTTCATCTGGACACTGCCTCTGCCAAACCCTAACAAATCGGAGTCACTGATATGGTTCTCGGTCCCACCGGTTTGGCCTGCCCAACCTTCTATAACCAGTTGCAATTATTTCGGTCTCACCGAGTTTTGCAATCGGTCCCATCGAGATGGCTTGTCAAATCTTCTGTAACTTGCAATTATTTCAGTCCCACCGAGTTTTGCAATCGATCCCAACGAGAGGGCGTGCCAACCTTTCTGTTGCCTTATTGCTTCACTTTGGTCCTACCGAGTTGATGCAATCGGTGCCACCGAAACGAGGTTTGCCCTAACCATTGCACATCGATTCATCCGAGTTGTTCCCTATCGGTCCCACCGAGACCTCCAACGTTCATATCTTTTACACAGGTCGGTGCCATCGAGATTTCTGATCGGTGCCATCGAGTTGGGTCAAAAGTGTGTAACGGTTGGATTTTGTGTGGAGGCTATTTATACCCCTCCACCCCCTCTTACTCAGTAGGATAGCCATCAGAACATGCCTACACTTCCACTACTCATTTTCTGAGAGAGAACCACCTACTCATGTTTTGAGATCAAGAGGTTCCATTCCTACCATTTGAACCTTGATTTCTAGCCTTTCCCAAGTTGCTTTCCACTCAAATCCTTCTTCTAGCATAGCTAAATCCGTGTGTGTGTGTGTGTGTGTGAGAGAGAGAGAGAGAGAGTTGAGTGTTGGGGAGACTATAATTTGAAGCACAAGAGCAAGGAGTTCATCATCAGCACACCGTCTATTACCTTTTGGAGAGTGGTGTCTCCTAGATCGGTTAGGTGTCGCTTGGGAGCCTCCGACATGATATGGAGTTGAACCAAGAAGTTTGTATGGGCAATGAGAGCCTAGTTCGTGAAGATATACATGAGTGAGGCAAGTCCTTCGTGGACGATGGCCATGATGGGATAGACAAGGTTGCTTCTTCGTGGACCCTTCAGGTGAAGCCCTCCGTGGACTCGCGCAACCGTTCTCCTTCGTGGGTTGAAGTCTCCATCAACATGGATGTACGATAGCATCACCTATCGGAACCACGCCAAAAATCACCGTGTCCCCATTGCGTTTGCCTTCTCCAAACCATTCCCTTTACTTACATGTGCATGTCTTACTTTCCGCAGCTATACTCTTAGAATTGCATGTGTAGGGTGTTGCTTGATTTGTCATAATTGCTAAAATCTGCCTACAACTAAAATTGGGAAAATATTAGCTTTTATTTGGTCAAGTAGTCTAATCACCCTCTCTAGACATACTTTCGATCCTACAAGTGGTATCAGAGCTTTGGTCTCCGTAAGCCTTGGTTTCCATTGCTTTGGTCACCATAGTATTGGTTTCACAACCTAGGAGAGTATGGCGTCTAGTGAGGGTAATTATCAGCATAAAGGACCATATTTTGATGGTACAAATTTGCTAGTTGGAAGCATAAGATGAAAATGCATATTCTTGGTCATAACCCCGCCGTTTGGTATGTTGTTCGTATTGGCCTGCAAGGTGAATTCTTTGAGGATGGTAGAGAACCAAATCATGAAGCAACCACGGAAGAATTGAGGATGTTGCAATACAATGCTCAAGCTTGTGATATTCTCTGCAATGGTTTGTGCCCCGAGGAACTCAACAAAATCAGCCGCCTTGAGAATGCAAAGGAAATGTGGGATACTTTGGTTGATATGCACGAAGGTACCGAGTCCGTCAAGGAATCCAAGTTGGACGTGCTTCAAAGTCAACTTGACAAGTTCAAGATGAAGGCTGGTGAAGGAGTCGCCGAAATGTACTCTAGCCTTCCTCTCATCACAAATGAGATTGCTGGCTAAAGTGAAGAGATGACCGACAAGTTCATCATCAAGAAAATCCTTAGAGCCTTGGATGGTAAAATATGATACCTTGTGCACATTGATCCAAATGATGCCCAATTATAAAGATCTCAAGCCCACAGAAGTCATTGAAAGAATTGTTGCTCATGAAATGTCACTCAAGGATAAGGAGGAGCTCCACAACAAGTCAAGTGGTGCATACAAAGCTTCAAGTGATGCTCCTACAACATCAAGTGACAAGCTAGTCTCCAAAGGAGGAATAAAGTCTAACGGTGAAAAACTTCAACAAATTCTACAAGAGTAGAAGCAAAGATAGAAGCTCCAAGTAAGGTCCTACAATGAGAAAAGATCTTCTAGTCGTGATCGTAATTGCTACAATTGTGGAAGACCCGGACACTAGTGTGACGCCCCCAATTCGACCGTACACTAATCATGCACGCAAATGTGTACGATCAAGATCAGGGACTCACGGGAAGATATCACAACACAACTCTACAACATAAATAAGTCATACAAGCATCATAATACAAGCCAGGGGCCTCGAGGGCTCGAATACAAGTGCTCGATCATTGACGAGTCAGCGGAAGCAACAATATCTGAGTACAGACATAAGTTAAACAAGCTTGCCTTAAGAAGGCTAGCACAAAAGTAGCAACGATCGAAAAGGCAAGGCCTCCTGCCTGGGACCTCCTAACTACTCCTCGAAGCCGAACTCCACGTAGAATCATCCTCGGGGTCTCTAGCTCCTGGACTCCAGCATCTGGTTGCGACAACCAGGTATAGAAAGGGGAAAAGAGGGATAAAAGCAACCGTGAGTACTCATCCAAAGTACTCGCAAGCAAGGAGCTACACTACATATGCATGGGTATATGTGTAAAGGGTCACATCGGTGGACTGAACTGTAGAATGCCAGAATAAGAGGGGGGATAGCTAATCCTGTCGAAGACTACGCTTCTGGCCACCTCCATCTTGCAGCATGTAGAAGAGAGCAGATGGTAAGTTCACCAAGTAGCATCGCATAGCATAATCCTACCCGGCGATCCCCTCCTCGTCGCCCTGTTAGAGAGCGATCACCGGGTTATATCTGGCACTTGAAAGGGTGTGTTTTATTAAGTATCCAGTTCTAGTTGTCATAAGGTCAAGGTACAACTCCGGGTCGTCCTTTTACCGAGGGACACGGCTATTCGAATAGATAATCTTCCCTGCAGGGGTGCACCACATAACCCAACACGCTCGATCCCATTTGGCCGGACACACTTTTCTGGGTCATGCCCGGCCGCGGAAGATCAACACGTCGCAGCCCCACCTAGGCTCAACAGAGAGGTCAACACGCCGATCTAAATCCTATGCGCGCAGGGGTCTGGGCCCATCGCCCATTGCACACCTGCACGTTGCGTACGCGGCCGGAAGCAGACCTAGCCTAGCAGGCGTTCCAGTCCAATCCGGCGCGCGCCGCTCCGTCGCTGACGTCAAGAAGAGCTTCGGCTGATACCACGACGTTGAGTGCCCATAACTGTTCCTGCGTAGTTGGTTGGTGCGTATAGACCAAATGGCCAGACTCAGATCAAATACCAAGATCTCGTTAAGCATGTTAAGTATCCGCGAACGCCGACCAGGGCCAGGCCCACCTCCCTCCTAGGTGGTCTCAACCTGCCCTGTCGCTCCGCCATAAAGTAACAGTCGGGGGCCGTCAGGAACCCAGGCCCACCTCTACCGGGATGGAGCCACCTGTCCTTTCAGCCCCCTCATCAGAATCACTTGCGGGTACTTCTCGAGCCGACCCGACTTTAGTCACCACATGTGTCATGTATATAAAGTATATAGTATATACCCGTGATCACCTCCCTAGTGACCACGACCCGATAGTATAGCATGGCAGACGGACAAGAGAGTAGGGCCACTGATGGAACACTAGCATCCTATACTAAGCATTAGGATAGCAGGTAAGGGTAACAACTGTAGCAACAATGACAGGCTATGCAGCAGAATAGGATTAACCGAAAGCAGTAACATGCTACACTACTCT
>NC_057799.1:264114034-264278162 GCF_018294505.1 Triticum aestivum | reverse complement strand
GGGGTCGTCGTCGACGTAGTCGATCACAGGGGCAACATCGGTCTCGGGGTCTACCGGAGAGAAGAGGGGGAAGAAACAATAAATATAGAGCAAACAAGGCATCACAAAGTATAACATGGCAATATGATGTGCGGGGTGTGACCTAACGTATGGCTACACGATAAGGTGAAGGGGGAATTCAACCGGGAATGCATTCCCGGTTCCGGACCTGTGTCAGACAGATGACCGGAGGGGAAATATTCCAAGTTCAGCATGCTAGAGGCATGTGACAGATGAACGGACCACATATTCGGATTCGTTGGATTTTTCTGAGTAATTTTCATATAGAAAACATCTTCATCCGAGCTACGGTTTATTTTATAGGATTTTTCTAAGTTTTAAACATTTCCTGAAATTATCTAAATTAACAGAAATGGATTTATGACGTCAGTATGACTAGAGGATGACGTCAGCAGCCAGCTGGTCAGCTGACCAGGTCAAACCTGGCCTGTGGGTCCAGCGGGACCCACTGGTCAGTGAGAGTGGCTATAACAGTGAATTAACTAATCTAACTAAACTAATTAGGGGTGTGGCCCATATGCCAGTGAGACATTAGACTAATATAATTACTAATTAAACTTTTAATTTCAAATTAGATTAGTTACGCGCGGGACCCACACGTCAGTGGCCCACGGGTGCCCAGTCAGCAGTTGACTGGGTCAACCCAGTCATCTGGGGGCCGTGGGGCCCACTGGCAGTGGCTCGGGGGTGGCCCCAGGCTAGCCACGTGGGCGGCCGGCGCCGGAGTGACTCCGGCGACCCGAAACACGGCGGCGCGACCACAGGGTTCGTCGGGAAAGGACTACAGGGCACGGGGAAGAGCGCGGCTAGGCCCGTTCGAACGGCCACTCGACGCCGCGTCGTTTGGTGGTGGTGGCACGGCCGGGCTTGGCCGGATTCGGCGCCGGCGATGAGCGAAAGCGGCGGCGCGTAGGGAGCTCGAGGAAAACGGGGCTATGGCGAGCTAGCGAGCAAATGGAGGTGCTGGGAGGATCTACGGGGCGCGGTGAGTGTAACCGGCACTGGCCCGGGACCATTTGGTCGCCGGAAGCTCGTCGACGATGAGCTCCCGCGGTGATGGGCTCGGGCACGTACGAGACGGCAACTACGGGCACGTTGGGGCGAGGAGAAGAGAGCGGGGAGGAAGGAGAGCTCACCGCAGAGCACAAGGTGGCTCGGTGGCGGTTTAGGAGCTGCAGGGGCGGCGCCGGAGACGAAGAAGATCGACGGCAGCCGGAGATGGGGACGAAGGGGATCCAATGCTGCAGCGCCTCCGAGCTCCAGCTGAGGCCATCAGTCGAAGGAGTCGACCCCGGTGGAGCTCACCGACAGGGTCAGCGGGCGCGGGGCCGCCGGTGGCCGCGACAACGACGTGGATGGGGAACCGGGGGAGAGGAAGGCGAGCGCGTGGGCGAGAGAGAGAGAGAGGAAGGGGCCAAGTGGAGAGGGCAAGTGGGTGAGGGGAGACGAGGGGAGCCCGAGGCGTCGCCCTTATCCTCTCCCGGCGAGGCCGGCGAGGTGGTCGGGGTCGACCTCGCCCCTATAGCGACACGGAGCAGAGGAACAGGAAGGGGAGGGAGCGACCGGTGAGGGGGGAGTGGGCCGGCCTGCTGGGCCAGCTGGCTCGGGTGGGCCGAAGCCCAAGTGGGGCAGGGGCTTTCTCTCTCTCTGCTTTTCCTTTTTCCTTTTCTTCGTTTTTCTTTTTATTTTCAGCAGCTTTTGCATTTTCTTTTTAGGCAATAATGACTCTGCAAAATTATGCCACTGGCCAAAACAATTTCAAAGAATTATTGGGCACTGCCACAAAAAGATTGTGAGGCTTTTGAAATAGTTTGCAACCTTCATAATTTAAAAAGGCATTTAAACTATAGTTTTAGCCACTGTTTTAAAGTGGTTTAGGGCACTTAGACATTTGCAAAAAAGTTGGTTCACTACCAATATTAGGTATGGATTATTTGGCACATGAAGAACATTTTAGTTTTAATATTTGAAAACTTTTATTGTTTGCTTGATTTTGACTTTGAATTTAAATCGGTTTCGAACTAACGTGAGATTAACAACAATAATCGAAGTGACGTGGCATCATTACGAGGGGGTTACTGTAGCCTAATTATCCAGGCGTCACAATTCTCCTCCACTACAAGAAATCTCGTCCCGAGATTTTAAGAGGTGGAGTAAGGGGAAAAGTTGTGGTTGCGAAATTCTAACGGATCTTCTTAGTCTTGATTGCTCTTCCCGAAGTAGTCGATCCTTTTTGTTGATGTCTTCAGTTCTCTGTTTCAGGGCATAGTGACAAAGTTGTCATTCTTCCTTGATGATCTTCATCGTACTTACGGAAAAAATAAGAGGGGTATTCCGGGAGAACGGACCCTCGCAAGGTTGACTATCTGGTAGATAACATCGGGGAAGGTGGCGGAAAGTAACTCTCGAATTGAAACCTTAGAAAATATCGAGAGCAAGGTAAGAAGGTCTCATGAGAAGTTTCGAGCGGGCAGGAAATCGTTCGATGCCTGAAACAGAGTGTGAAAGGGGTTCAAAGCAATCAGAATAAGTATTATGTCTGATGCCAGTATAGATCAGTAGGACGGTGGTCCGTGAATTACATACGAGGCCACGTGCGATGAATAAATTTGGGAACAGGGGGTGCACAGGAGAGTCAGGTTTTGATCCTGTGGAACTGTGGGTTATGGGCTCACCATGTGGTTAAAGTAGGAAGGGCGGTGACATCTTGCACGATCATGATAGCAAGGCATGTCAGAGGGTAGCCTGTCAGTTATATGTCAGCAACATCGTCGGTACCAAGGGCGAGGGACGAAGAGAACCATTTTCCTGCTCATTGAAACGAGGCGGACCAATAGGCAAAGTTCTCGTCCATCGGTGGTTACCAGAATGTCACCAACAATAGTAACAGGGTCTTACTCACAGAGTTGTACACCGAGGTGTTTGCACAAGCAGGGAATTAATACTGCTTAGATCATAATGATCACCAGAAACGTTAAACTAACCAATGGAAAGGAAAATATGATTATCAGATTAAACAGAACAAAGGAAAGGAAAATGTGTCTAAACACATATTTCAAGGGTATATCCTTCCCAAGGACAAGCAGAGCATGATATCCATAACAGGATATAATGTAGAAAACTCTTTAGGTAAGGGGAGAGAAATTTCATGACATTACCCATACAACGGTGTTTGGATAATTGAGCAGCAAACATTTAGCATTGGGCTTCAAATGTTCTTGTTAAAAATCGGAGTACCATAGACATGCTTCGAGATAGCATTGACATGGTCATCAGGTGAAGATCAGACTTTGGAAACACAAAGGATCCATCAGGAATAACTTGTAGAATAAGTCTTACAATTTTCTCATGGAAGAATGGATAACCTTGCTGAAAGGAAGAACTATAACAATAGGTCCTCCAGTCAAGTGTGCTAGGCATGACATCACCTTACCGGGTCATATAAAGACCAATGTTATAACTCTTGAAAATATGCTCCAACCATCATAGCTGACCGAGATTCAGATCTGATCGGTGTTAGGAAACCTTAGACTCAGGATGCCTGAGAAGAAAAGGTGCCAGACAAATTGACGGGATGACACTGTAAGATTCTCAGGAAATGAACTATGAAGTGATTTCCGTTAACAAGAGTTCATCATTAACCCAAGGAGAGGACAAGGAGGTGGCTGATGGGCTAAGGACAATTCATCGAGATTTCCAAAAGATGGATTTCCACAATTATGTGAACAAGGAGATAACATTCGTCAGATCAAATGATATAATGATGTATGCTCGAGGAAAACATACACAATCAAACATTGATTGAAAGGTGCACCCGAAATATGGGCTTTGGTAGCAAGATCAATGTTAGAAGGGTGATACGATATCCAATACACAAAGAATGTAGCTAACGTTCATTAACTTACAAGCAATAGGGTTGCTAGAAGTTCTGACTTCACACATCATAGTTAAATGGCTGGTATCCCGGTTAGAAACAACACGGGGACCAAAATATGAACGGAGATGGCGAGAAGTATTACTATATCAAGAATTCTTAAGAGGTGGTGAAATTCTCACGACATTCTTGACATAAAAGGTGGTAATACTCCAAGGTAAAGAACAAATGCTGGATAGCAAGGATCCTAAGGTATAACACGAAACACGAACAAGTTTGTGTTGGAGGGAAGGCAGTAAAGTGGCCGATGATAACACAAATCATCGAGGGAAAGGATGGTATTTCTCATCCTGAATTTCGACACACAACTTGGAAGAAGTCAAATTGTTGACAATGATCACGACAAATTTGTTGAGAGGTTTTTAAGAAGATGTAATTGATCGACGATGACATCAAGTCAAAGGAATGATGAAAGCGAAAGGTTATTGGAACCACGGGTAGGACACAAACTCGAAATCAAGTTTGTTGTTCAAGGAGAAGTGATATGACGAGGAAGATCGACGCAAGATTAGCTCACTGTCGGAATTTGTGCGCTGGGAAGGTCCAGGTAGCACAGTTGAAATCAGCACGATAATGACATAGCCGAGCAGGCTAGGAATGACTTGAAGGATTATTAAACTCGTAAGCAACAAAAATTACTTAGAGTTATTGAATCGGAGTGCGGAATTGATTCACTTATTGGTGTCTTTGAGGGGTTCTAACAACTCAGAACCCGTTGGAAAAATGGAATCGGCAAGAATATTAGTTGATGAAGAACTCATAAGAAGTTAAGTAGTTCCTTGGCATTCTCGAGATACCAGGTGGGTAATACTCGACGACAGACCAAAGTAGAGGTTGGACGGGGGTATTGCTCTGTAGAGGACAAGTGCTTAAACTTGCACGAGAAATGGTATTTAAAGGAGAACATGGTCGGAACCACGATTGCAAAAGGATCAATACACAGATACTAGACGATATCATATCAAGGAAATAGTTATTATTACAAGAAGCTTCTATGATAGGATCTACATCGTGTCCATGGGCATGAACACAAAGTTCAAGGTCGACTCCCACTTCTCCAATGCATACCCTTTCATTCACTTCTCGCGTTTGATGAAGTTCCAGTGTTGAAAATTTTTATCTGGCAAATACCAGAAGAGTATGACTCATGAAAACTTTCGAGTTCACACATACTATGAAAGGCATAGGTTCAACCCATCAGGGCATCGTGGAAACATATACCACAAGCTTCAGGGGTAAATAACTCAAGCTCGATAGTAGAGCATGGGTGACAAAACGAGAGGATACAATTTACTAAAGGCATTATGTATCAGGGAAAGAACTTCCAAAGTGATTGAATATGAAGGACGTTGTCGGATAAAATCCAACAAGGTTCTGATGGTCCATAAAGGATCTGATGTGAGTATCGGCACACAACCAGAGGTAGAATCAATGCAAAGACCTTGGATTATAGAAACAACTAAGTAACTTAGAGCTCAATTGCAAAGGAATTATGATTTACAAAGCGAAGGATCAGAAATAGATGCTCTGATCAAGGATGGATAAGTTCAATAGACATAGGGGAAAAATCGACGACAATTTGATTGGCGAGAACCAGCTCACATTTCAAATGACGTGAGCCGGAAGGATGAATTCTAGGCTCTGATTGAGGATTGCGAGAATTCGCAACAGATTGAATCAACGGACTCAAAATGATAATGACAAGAGATGCCAATAAGATTACGAGACTTAAGATTAATCATAATGCAAGTAAGCAAGAATTTCAAGAGCAAAAGGCTCCTGAGGATTTTCGGAAGATCGAATGGTATTTTGAACACTTTTGTGAAATACTTGAATCAACTGGGGATGAGCGGATACTCGGTAAGTGCGAGAATTATCCGTAGGGGTATTCAGGTGACAAAGAACAGCAAGGCAGTAAGCTCAAAGGATTCTCGGAACAACAGATAGAATTTCGGGGTATCTTGTAATAACAAGATCAACTGGGAAACATTGTATGAATGGCGAGTATACGTGGTTATCCATAGGAGTTTATCGATGAAAGGGAATTGCAAAAGCGATGAACACAAGTTCTTGGGTTATCAGCGGAGAGTATCTTCAGGGTCTTTACGTGCAGCAGACGATCATCAGTAATAAGGGGCTCTCCGGGTGAAAGTGATAACGAGATCCTAATGTTAGATTTAGCAAAACTCACTTAACCCGAATAGAAGAGAGATCCGAGTCCCAGAGTATAGACAAGGAGTAAAAGATCCTAATACCACCCAATGGCGACGTGGGCCCGTAAGCCACACAGCCATGTCAGTAAAAGTTTAGCAATGACTAGACTCAACTTCGGCCAAGGAGTTGGAAAGGGGGATTCCTATAGGCAGTCGGCTCTGATACCAACTTGTGACGCCCCCAATTCGACCGTACACTAATCATGCACGCAAATGTGTACGATCAAGATCAGGGACTCACGGGATGATATCACAACACAACTCTACAACATAAATAAGTCATACAAGCATCATAATGCAAGCCAGGGGCCTCGAGGGCTCGAATACAAGTGCTCGATCATTGACGAGTCAGCGGAAGCAACAATATCTGAGTACAGACATAAGTTAAACAAGCTTGCCTTAAGAAGGCTAGCACAAAAGTAGCAACGATCGAAAAGGCAAGGCCTCCTGCCTGGGACCTCCTAACTACTCCTCGAAGCCGAACTCCACGTAGAATCATCCTCGGGGTCTCTAGCTCCTGGAGTCCAGCATCTGGTTGCGACAACCAGGTATAGAAAGGGGAAAAGAGGGATAAAAGCAACCGTGAGTACTCATCCAAAGTACTCGCAAGCAAGGAGCTACACTACATATGCATGGGTATATGTGTAAAGGGTCATATCGGTGGACTGAACTGCAGAATGCCAGAATAAGAGGGGGGATAGCTAATCCTGACGAAGACTACGCTTCTGGCCACCTCCATCTTGCAGCATGTAGAAGAGAGTAGATGGTAAGTTCACCAAGTAGCATCACATAGCATAATCCTACCCGGCGACCCCCTCCTCGTCGCCCTGTTAGAGAGTGATCACCGGGTTATATCTGGCACTTGGAAGGGTGTGTTTTATTAAGTATCCAGTTCTAGTTGTCATAAGGTCAAGGTACAACTCCGGGTCGTCCTTTTACCGAGGGACACGGCTATTCGAATAGATAATCTTCCCTGCAGGGGTGCACCACATAACCCAACACGCTCGATCCCATTCGGCCGGACACACTTTTCTGGGTCATGCCCGGCCGCGGAAGATCAACACGTCGCAGCCCCACCTAGGCTCAACAGAGAGGTCAACATGCCGGTCTAAATCCTATGCACGCAGGGGTCTGGGCCCATCGCCCATTGCACACCTGCACGTTGCGTACGCGGCCGGAAGCAGACCTAGCCTAGCAGGCGTTCCAGTCCAATCCGGCGCGTGCCGCTCCGTCGCTGACGTCAAGAAGAGCTTCGGCTGATACCACGACTTCGAGTGCCCATAACTGTTCCCGCATAGTTGGTTAGTGCGTATAGACCAAATGGCCAGACTCAGATCAAATACCAAGATCTCGTTAAGCGTGTTAAGTATCCGCGAACGCCGACCAGGGCCAGGCCCACCTCTCTCCTAGGTGGTCTCAACCTGCCCTGTCGCTCCGCCATAAAGTAACAGTCGGGGGCCGTCAGGAACCCAGGCCCACCTCTACCGGGATGGAGCCACCTGTCCTTTCAGCCCCCTCATCAGAATCACTTGCGGGTACTTCTCGAGCCGACCCGACTTTAGTCACCACATGTGTCATGTATATAAAGTATATAGTATATACCCGTGATCACCTCCCTAGTGACCACGACCCGATAGTATAGCATGGCAGACGGACAAGAGAGTAGGGCCACTGATGGAACACTAGCATCCTATACTAAGCATTAGGATAGCAGGTAAGGGTAACAACTGTAGCAACAATGACATGCTATGCAGCAGAATAGGATTAACCGAAAGCAGTAACATGCTACACTACTCTAATGCAAGCAGTATAGAGAAGAATAGGCGATATCTGGTGATCAAGGGGGGGGGGGCTTGCCTGGTTGCTCGGGCAAGGAGGGGTCGTCGTCGACGTAGTCGATCACAGGGGCAACATCGGTCTCGGGGTCTACCGGAGAGAAGAGGGGGAAGAAACAATAAATATAGAGCAAACAAGGCATCACAAAGTATAACATGGCAATATGATGTGCGGGGTGTGACCTAACGTATGGCTACACGATAAGGTGAAGGGGGAATTCAACCGGGAATGTATTCCCGGTTCCGGACCTGTGTCAGACAGATGACCGGAGGGGAAATATTCCAAGTTCAGCATGCTAGAGGCATGTGACAGATGAACGGACCACATATTCGGATTCGTTGGATTTTTCTGAGTAATTTTCATATAGAAAACATTTTCATCCGAGCTACGGTTTATTTTATAGGATTTTTCTAAGTTTTAAACATTTTGTGAAATTATCTAAATTAACAGAAATGGATTTATGACGTCAGTATGACTAGAGGATGACGTCAGCAGCCAGCTGGTCAGCTGACCAGGTCAAACCTGGCCTGTGGGTCCAGCAGGACCCACTGGTCAGTGAGAGTGGCTATAACAGTGAATTAACTAATCTAACTAAACTAATTAGGGGTGTGGGCCCCATATGTCAGTGAGACATTAGACTAATATAATTACTAATTAAACTTTTAATTTCAAATTAGATTAGTTACGCGCGGGACCCACACGTCAGTGGCCCACGGGTGCCCAGTCAGCAGTTGACTGGGTCAACCCAGTCATCTGGGGCCGTGGGGCCCACTGGCAGTGGCTCGGGGGTGGCCCCAGGCTAGTTTGTGTCCCCTCTATCTTCTTACCTCACGTCTTGAATCTCGGGACGAGATTCTTGTTTAGTGGGGGTGAGTTGTCACATCCCTAGCTCCTGGCATTGCACTAGGCTAGCTTCATGAGTGCATCATGTTTAAATTTGCCTAATTTTGAAATGGGGATGTTCAAACCCTAGCACCAAATGAAATCCAACTAGGATCAGAAAGAAATATTTTAAATGAACCCAAAATGCCCTTTGGAAATGTTCATCATTTCTGATAAAGGTAAAAACCTCTGCCAAAAGTGATGAACATATTTCTAGGTCATTTATGGATTTTTGAATTAACTCATGTTGTATTTGAATTGGGGCATTTAAATCCTATAAATAATTTAAATGCTCTAATAATTCTGAAACTAGTTGCGGGCTGTTGCGAATAATTTCAATAGTGCCCACAAATATTTTCAGGATTTTTGAAAATGCTCTGGCATTTTTAATAAAGCGGAAACAATTGCAGAAAGTAGAAAACATAAACATTAGAAAGGAGAGGGAGCCACCTGGCGGCCAAGTGGCCGGCCCAGCCCACCTGGCCCCCTCCCCTGTCGTCTTCCTCCTTTGCCAGGAGGATGGGCGCGTGGCCGACGCACGCAGGCGCGCCCCGGCCACCTCCTGCTTCGCCGTGTCGATGCCTCCTTCCTCCCAACCCCGCGCCAGGAGACGTGGACGAGGCCGTGCTGACCCCTCCTTCTCCCCTGGCCATTTTCCCCTCTCCCTCCTCGTTCTTCGCCCGAACAGAGAGCCGTCGCCGCTGTTCACCGTACCCAAGGCCACCGGCCACCCCTCGCCCTGCCTCTGAGCCTAGAAGCTTCGCCGCGTCTGCCTTGCCCTCTCCACCGAGCTACGCGACGCCGGAGGCCTTGCTTCGTCGCCACCGTCGCCGTCTTCACCGACGGGCACCGAAGATCGCCGGCTCCGATTCACCGTCTCCAGGCCGCCCCCGAGCCCACTAACCTGCTCTGCGAGTCCACCGTGAGATCCCCTTGCTTCTCCCCTCTCCCCTAACTCCCGCGCAAGCTCTAGCCCCACCGCCACCGTGCCCGTGAGCTTCACATCGCCGGCGATGTCGCCGCCGTCATCCTAGCCACCAGAGCTTGCGTCTAAGCGCTTCGTCGTGCTCAGAGCATCTCCTGGAACACGTATCACTCGCTGGTTCGCCTCCCATGCACCGTAGTCTCGTCCCCGAGGTCGACCGAACTCCGGCGGCCGCAACCAAGCTCGCCGCCATCGACTCCGGCCACCCCAGGCCCAGCCACGGCCACCACCCGATGCGCCATCGAGCTAGCTTTCCAACGCGCCTAGCCACGCTTCATTTGGAGCACTACAGAGGAAACCTGATGGCACAAGTACGCTGCGGACCTCGTCGGCGACTAACCGCCGGCGGGTTTGACTCTTTGACCAGGGGTTTGACCTCCCCTGCGTCACTAACGTGTGGGCCCGGACCCTGCTAACTTCTGGTTAAGTTAATAACTAAATCTAGTTTAGCCACTGACTCACTGACATACGGGCCCCGCCCGGCTAATTAAACTAGATTAGGTTTAATCTATATTAGGATTAGCTACAGTCACTGACGTGTGGGTCCCAGCCGTCAGGTTTGACCTGGGCTGGCGCCTTTGACTTGCTGACGTCACCCCGACGTCATGCTGACGCAGTTAACCTTTTTCTGGATTTATTCTTATACAGGAAATTCCAAAAAATACTACAAACTTCAAAAATTCATAGAAATTAATCTGTAACTCCAAATGATAAGATTTATATATGAAAATTGATCAGAAAAATCCAATCTTTCCATCTGTATTGTTTTCATGCATGTTAGAGCAACCTAACCTTGCTGTTTAGGTGAAACAAGTTAATGCACCTTTATGACTTCATAAAATGGGTTTGCATTTGAATCTTTGGTTCAAATGGACTCATCTCAATCTTTTCTAGCTTGCATTAGCCCAAAACACATTCATATTGCCATGTCATAGCATGCATCATATTGTTGCATATCGTCATGTGTTGATGGTGTTCGACGCATCTTTCGTGGTAGGTTCTGCCTCCGAGGATACCCACGATTATCCGACTGAAGGGCAGTATCCTACCACCACTCCATCAAGCAAGCAAAACCCCCTTGTTCATTCCGATACAATCCCACTCTCTCGCTCCTGCTCTCTTTCACTGCATTAGGACAACAACGATTCAACTGTTACATGCTGCGGTAGTTGAACCCCTTAACCTCTGCATGACCTGTCATTGCCACAGTAAATAGATGAAACCCACTAGCATGAGTAGGAGTTGTTTGAGCCCTGATGTGCCTACTCATTCATGCTTGTTTGTCATGCCTACTACTGCTTAGAGTTGAGTCGGGTCTGATTCATCGGGGATGAGTTGGAATGGTGATGAACATGTCCTACTGTGTGTTAGCTAAGTGTGTGAACACGATTTGGTAAAGGTAGCGGCGAGAGGCCATGTAGGAGTACATGGTGGGTTGTCTCATTGCAGCCGTCCTCAGGAACTGAGTTCTGTGTTTGTGATCCATGAAACAGTTACTACCACGCATTGGGCCCGAAACCAATGGACCCCCTCGGCTTCTTAATCACCCTTGTCCTCTGTCCAGGAGTTGCACGTAGTTTCTGGTGTTTGTAGTAAGCTGGAGGCCGTGGACAGCGCTGACCCGAGGGGTGGGTTGTGATGCGGTAGGCACGTGGCACGGTGTACCGGGCGCCCGTTTGGTGTCACGGGAACCCTGCACACATCGTTCGGGGCCGTATGTGGAAACCTCGGCCGGACTCCCTGCGGATGGAACCTGAATAGGCGATAAACCTGGACTAGAGACTTGAATGTTTAGGTAGGCTGTGGCCGACACCCTCGCTGGGCTTCCGCTTGAAGGTTGCCGAGTACATGCTGTGTAAACGGCGGTAAGTGGTGAGAGCGTTTGTGACGAAGTACACCCCTGCAGGGTTAACATCATCTATTCGAATAGTCGTGTCCACGGTAAAGGACTTCTGGGTTGCCTATAACAGTTCATAGACAAGTGAAAGTGGATACTCTAAAATGCGCAAGATAAGTGTGAGTGCTAAGGATGGCGTTCTCGTAGGGAGACGGGAGCGGATCCATAGTGGTGTATTGATATGGTGAATATGTGGACTCGTGTGCGCCACCTCAAAAGAGTTACTTGCAGTTGTAGTTTAGGATAGCCACCGAGTCAAAGCTGGCTTGCTGTAGTTAAACTCCACCACCCCCTTTTGATACTGATGCATATGTAGATAGTTTTGATGTAAGTCTTGCTGGGTACATTTGTACTCACGTTTGCCTATTTTATGTTTTGCAGAGACACGTCAGTCTCACTAGTAGTTCCGTGTGGACTTCGATGTTTAGCTTGATACCTCAGCTACGATCTTGTGCCCTCGGCAGGATCTGGTAGATAGTCAGGCTTCTCACCCTTTTCATTTTAGATGTCTGTACTCAGACATGTTAAGCTTCTGCATGTGCTTTGACTTGTATGCTCTGAATGTTGGGTCATGAGACCTATGTTTGTAATATCTTGCTCCTCGGAGCCTAATGAATAAATACTTGAGTCGTAGAGTTATGTTGTGATGCCATGTTGTATTCACACATATCGAGCATATTGTGTGTATGATTGAAATGCTTGGTATGTGTGGGATCCGACAACCTAGTTGTTTATCCTTGGTAGCCTCTCTTATGGGGAAATGTAGTCTTGTGCTTCCATGAGCCATAGTAGTCCGCTACAGCCCGGTTCACCGGAGTCCTGCTAGCCCAGCACTACTGCTCCAGAACACTTGGCTGGCCGGCATGTGATTCACTTCGTTCCTGTGTCTGTCCCTTCGGGGAAATGTCACGTGGTGACATCTGGAGTCCTGCCTAGCCTGCTACAGCCCGGGTTCCCGGAGTCCTGTTAGCCCAGTGCTACAGCCCGGATTCGCACGCTACTGACCGACATGCTCGATGTTGATTCATGTATGCCTGTCCCCGTAAGTTAGTGCCACTTTGGGTTCACAACTAGTCATGTCGGCCCGGGTTCTCTGTCATATGGATGCTAGCGACACTATCATATACGTGAGCCAAAAGGCGCAAACGGTCCCGGGCCATGGTAAGGCGACACCCGTGGGAATACCATGCGTGAGGCCGCAAAGTGATATGAGGTGTTACAGGCTAGATCGGTGTGACTTAGAATCGGGGTCCTGATAGCGTCTCACAGATATACCTTGGCATAACCTGCCAGGGGCTCGGTATGGGAACAAATGAGTTGTCAACAAAGTCTGAACAGCTTTTCAGCGTACTTCGGCGTCGCGAGTTTGGCCTTATATGCATCAGCTCCGAATCATGTCTTGGGTCAATTGTTGGGTTGCCCGGCTCCTATGCTTGCTACCCTACGTTCCGCTCTATCGGCTAGGGTAGTAAAGGGAGAACTACTGGGATTGTGCTTCCGATTCATCTGGTCAAGCACCTCAGTAGAGAAAGCTGAAAACTGACTGTCATGATAGTCGGCGCTCTGGGAACGGGGGTCCCCACACTTGCCTGCCTGCGGCCCATGGCGTGGCTATGCTAGCAGGTCTGAATGGCCCATCTTCATCAACAAGTCATTCAAGACCCTCGCGCGGGGCCAAGCCTCGCGAGGCGGACGACGCAAGACCTCCTCGGGAGCGGCCTCTCCAGGCAGGCTCACGAGGAGTGGAGATATCAAGGCGGGGCAAACCTCGCGAGGCTCTCATGACGTGAGCCATGACGATCGACACCAGGCGGGCGCCAGCGCGCGCAGCGTCCTTGTTTCCTCTTTGGTGATAAGGAGGCAAGCACATGCGCGGAGTACCGAGGCATCAGGCAAAGGTTTCCATATCGGTGCAACGAGACCAAGACCAGCAGGACGGCAAGACGGAGGTCACCATAGAGCCCAAGACGGCGTCACCACCAGCGCCTTTTGCAGGCGAAGCGCTTTTGTCAGGAGAGCTTGTACTAGTTGTCCCCTTTCAAATTGGCCGCCGTTGTTGGCTCCCTTCCCGCTCAATACTTGGGGAGAGGACCAAGGACTATATAAGTAGAACTAGCCACCATAGTAGAGGGATGGAGCCCTCACTCCCACAAGTTCGACAAGCACAAGAACACCTCAACCTTAGGAGGCTGTTCTTCCCCTTGTACTGTTCATCATCAGCCCCACAGGCAATCCACCACCACACACTGGAGTAGGGTATTACACCACAACGGTGGCCCGAACTAGTATAAATCTTGTGCCCCTTGTGTTGTGAGTTCGTCGAGTTCGTCCACAAGATCTTAGTGAGCTTGGGCGTGGATCGATAGGAGGTAAAGAACTTCGCGCGCAACCCAGAGTTCGAACCTTAATGGTTTTGCCGGAACCCCAGATCCGACATTTGGCATGCCAGGTAGGGGTGCGCCGGAGCCTCTTCCTCGCCGATCAATCCACCGATGCTCCGCGCCCCATTGTCCGGCAATCCAAGGCCAGACTCCGACCGCTGGGCAGCTTGGCCAGACCGAGCGGCGTCACCTGCCCACGAAGACCTCGACCCCGCGCTCCAGGCAGCGCGAGCGCCGTCCAACGGCGCGGGGCGCGGGTGACGCGGCCAGGCGTTGTCCACCCTCACCCCACGGCAAGTGCGAGCCGTTGCAAGGGCAGCAAGCTACGCTGCAGCAACGGCGCCACACTCACGGCGGGAGCAGGCAAACATGCGGGCAGCGCTCACGGTGGCGCGAGAGCTGCTGCGGTGCCGGCTGATGGAGAGCGGCTGGGATGCACTGCTGGAACGCGTTGCCGAGCTGCTGGATGCGGCGGCATCGGGAGCGCCACCCTTCTGCTATCAGCTTCCTTCTTAGGCCACTACGGGGTCTCACGGTGGGCCTTGCCGCAACCACGCGCCATCGGGTGCGCTTGGGGGCTTCGTCAACACCAGCTCGGCCGGCGGCGCCGGGGGCTCCACCGTCCCCATGCCGCCCGCGACAAGCGTGGGTATAAGCATCGCCTCCCATGGTCCCAGTGGGATGCCGTGTTACCATCCTCAGGACGCCACGCTAGGCCGGGCAACATGGAGTGTGGGGCACTATGGCGAGGTGTTCGGGGTGACGGCCCCGGAAGCCTATGTGCCCCGCATGATGGACCAGGAGTACGCACCGGAGGACGACCCTGGCTCGTTCCTCGGAGAGGATTGGGAAGAAGGGACGCTAGAAGTTGAAGCCTTCCAGGAACAAACGAAGAACCGCGATGATTGCGCCAGCAACGACAACTTCAGGGTACCACTAATCTCCCAGGGGCAGGCTTACGCTAACCATGGGATGCAAGTGAATCAGGTCACAACGTCGGTCGACGACCCTGGCACAGCAGCATCCCTTCCGCCGGGGGAAGCACGCTGGGGGCCACGCGGAGGGAGCCAGGAGCAAGGCCCCTCCCCACGTCGCGTGAAGCCAGGCAACGTCCGGAGGTAGGCCCTCTGCCGGGGAGGTGCCGGCGAGCCTTCCCCCGGTAGAGGACCCGTGGTCGCCGAGGCACCGCTGGCGTCCCCTCTCCCCCCTTTGTGTCGTCCAGGTTGCTGGTCGTCTCAAAGGTGGTCGAGGGTGGCGCAAGGCAGGGCCCTCGTCGGGCGATATGAAGCAAGGCCGGTTTCTGTGAAGATCGCCGCCCATGACACTCCCACATAATAATGAATGGGGTTGTACACGCCCCGGAGTCTCAGGGGTGCCGGCCTTAGGCCCTAGGGCTCCCTCCCACAGCTAGTGGCAGCACTTAGCTCTGCGCTGGTGAGAAGACTCGAAGACCAGAAGACTAGACTAGGCGCCGGACGCGGCCATTTGCTTTGGATCTCTTCTTCTGTAGCCTTGCTTTCTGGATTTGGATTTAAGTTGAAGTCGAGTTTTTGTCATTGCGTTCGGGGGGTGAATTTTCTCGTTCAAGCGATTTCTTGCCATCTGGTTCTTGCCTTGTTCTGGAGCTCACACTCATCGCCCCCCCTCCCGAGCGGGGCTGGGCACAGCACGCGCACCACGCGCGCCGATTGGCGCAGGAACCTCACGAGGCCCTCTCTGGCGGGTCAGCGGACCCTTCAGGAGCCCCGTGGCGACTCTCGACCTTACAATCCGATTCAGGGCCCGCCCCAGCTAAGGTAAGCCGCAATGGCAAATCTTGCCGTCAGGCTCGTGATTGACCAAAACGCACCCTTGGTTCGACATAAAGGAGTAGAAATCATGATTTGTTTACTTGAGGGGCTCCCCCTCCAAAATGCTCTCACAATCTTTAGGGGCCACGCCCGAGTTTTTGCATACAGGGTGAAGCAATACAGGAATGAGGAATTAGCCAGATATGTCGCTCGCCGCGTCCTCCGCGTTGTCTTCAGACGCGCTGCTCGCGTCACTGTCGCCGTCGTTGACGCCGCCACCACCGTCACCAGCGTCGGCGTCCCCATCATCGACCATGTAGCCTCCATCTGCGGCGACCACCACCACGTCATCCTCTGAAGTGAAGGCACTGACCAACGCGTCCACGTTGTCCTCTACCCACTGCGCCAGGTCGTCCCGGACGACCGTGGGTATGGGGCCGATGGCGGCGGTTGAAATCGAAGTCGGGGTTGGCGTTCAGGAGATGGCTGAAGACACGGGAGAAAGCGCGCTCGAGCAGGCCGCGACTCCTCTCTTCCACGAGCCTACGAGCTTCGTCAGATCGGGCCTCCAGGCATGTCACCACATCGGTAAAGAAGCAGAGGTGACTGGCGTAGTCATTCACCTGAGGATGGGGGGCGTTCGCTTCACAGACATGGCCTAGGGCAGTGTTGGCCCTGTTCCGAAGATCCTGAAGCATGGGAGCGTGAACGCGCTCCAATGTCCGCCTCTCCCGCACTTCCTCCCTGTTTTGCCACGCGACGGCCTCGGTGTCATCAAGCTGTTTCTGAAGCAAAAGCAGCTCGGTGCAGGCGGAGGCCAAGTCCGCCTGCACCGCGGCCAAGGCGGCAGTCGTGGCCTTCCCATGTCCCTCCGCCTCGTCTAACCTGGGCCTGAGAGCGGCGGTCCTGCCCGCCGCCTCAGTTCTTGCAAGTTTCAGCTTTAGGTCGTACCAACCTTCAAGATCCGCGCGAACCCGGGCCACCTGGTGATCGACTTCCTTCTAGACCTTGGCCTCGCGAGCCCCAACGGCATCTCCCGCCTGAGAAACTTGACGCTCCCTCGTCTCAAGTTGTTCGAGCTCGAGGCTGCGCTCCACGGCTTCCAGAGCCAACGCCTCCACACGCTTCCGGACCTCTTCCTCCTCGGCGGGCGTCCCCCTCAGCGATGCAAGGGCGGCTCTACGCACCTCCACCTGCTGCTTGAGAGACACACTCCAGGCCTGGAGCTCCCATGCGCACTTCTCCGCAGCCTCGCAACGGCGGTCAGCCTCGCGAGCCTCCTCCAAGGCTCGGGAGCAAGCTTCGCGGGAAACCTTGAGGGACGCCTCGGCCTTCGCATTATCAACATCACGCTGATAGCGGCCAAGGTTGTCGGATGTGGGGTTCCGGCAAACCCTTGAGGTTCGAGCACTGGGGTGCACGCGAAGTCTTTCCCTCCTACCGATCTACGCCTAGCTCGCAAAGATATCGCAGACGAATTCGACAAACTCGCAACACAGAGAGACACGAGGTTTATACTGGTTCGGGCCACCGTTGTGGTGTAATACCCTACTCCAGTGTGGTGGTGGTGGATTGCCTCTTGGGCTGATGATGAACAGTACAAAGGAAGAACAACCTCCTGAGGTTGAGGTGCTCTTGTGCTTGTCGAACTTGTGCGGGTGAGGATTCGATGCCTCCTACTATGGTGGTTACACCTATTTATAGAGGCCCTGGTCCTCTTCCCAAATAGCGAACGGGAAGGGAGCCAACAATGGCGGGCGAATTTGAAGGGGGACAGCTAGTACAAGCTATCCTGACAAAAGCGGTCTTCGCCTGCGAAAAGCTCTAGTGGTGACGCCGTCTTGGGCTCCATGATGACCTCCGTCTTGCCGTCCTCTTGGTCTTGGTCTCGTTGCACCAATATAGCAACCTTTGCTTGATGCCTCGGTACACTTCGCCTGCGCTGGCTTCCTTAGCACCAAAGAGGAAATAAGCACGCTGCGCGTGCTGGCGCCCGCCTGGTGCCGTTCGTCATGGCTCACGTCACGAGGGCCTCGTGAGGTTTTGCCCTGCCTTGATATCTCCGCTCCTCGCGAGCCTGGCTGGTTAGGCTACTCCAGAGGAGGTCTTGCGTCGTCCGCCTCACGAAGCTTGGACCCTCGCGAGGGTCTTGGATGCCTTGTTGATGAAGATGGGCCGTACGGCCTGCTGGCTTAGCCACGCTGTGGCCCGCAGGCAGGCAAGTCTCGGGACCCCCTTCTGAGAATGCCGACAGTAGCCCCCGGGCCCAAGGTGCGCTCGGGCTTGGCTTCGCGGTGAAGCCAAGGGTCAAGTTTGGAGCACCACGGGCCCCAAAAGCCTGCGGCCTCGGTTGACGCGTGGCGGTTGGTTGGACGTGGGCGTCTCCGCTTCCCCACGCTGCCTTTGAATCCGCCTAGCTGTGCGGCCCCCGCGGCCTACACAGTTATTCCCCATCGCCTGCGCCTTGCTTCCCCAATCCCCCTGCTTCCTCGAGACTCTGTTCCTCTTCTCCAATCTGACTTGCGCTCCGCCTGCTCCATCGCCATGGCGCCGAAACAAGCTGAAAAGGGGAAGGGGCCTCTGCCTCTGCCAGCTGCACCTCCGTCCTTTGCGCCGGCGCTCGGCCGGTCTCAGGTGCTCAACGACGAGGCCATGGACAAGGTGCGCCCGATGCTTGCCTCCAGCTTCAACGAGTGGGGGGAGACGGTGGCTTGGCCCGCGTCTCGCACCCGCACGGCTCAGGCGGCCACCAAAGTCCCAATCTTCATAGATGCCCTCTAGGCTGGCCTGATTCCTCCCTTCTCCGCCTTCTTCAACGCGGTTCTTGAGCATTACCAGATCCACATGCTGCATCTCGATCCTGAGTCTGTGACTCTTCTCGTCGTCTTCGCCTTCGTGTGCGAGGCCATGGCTGGCATAGCCCCTTCCGTGGCCCTCCTTCGCCATTTCTTCTCATTGCATCTGACTGACCCCCAACAAAGCTCGGGATGCGTGAGCTTCCACGCCATGGCTGCGACAGCGGGCGAGGGGATCGACTTCGAGCTTCCTCCATCCTCGAGCGAATTTCGGGCACGATGGGTGTTCGTCGATGCCGGCGTGGTCAGTCCTCTGCTTCAGGCTCCATCGGGGCCCACTGTTCCTAACCCCGGCTGGAGCCATCAGCGGCTCACGAGCCCCGAGCTTGCTCACGTCTGGTTCAGGTTGAGGTTGCTGAAGGATCGCGGCATGACCGCGCCGATGGTGGTGAAGGAATTCGTCGAGCGCCGGGTTGCTCCGCTTGAGCGCCATTCTCGCCCAATGTGGACCTTGCTTCACAGCCAGGACCACATGAGGTTTCAGGAGTTTGGGCTCCTTCTCGGGACGCGGCAGACAGTGCTCAAGGTCCTGACGGGTGTCCCTTTGCCGGCCGAACTGCCTGGGAAGAATTGCCTGTTGTAGCGCTGCAAGAACAAGGATGAGTTTGCAGCGAGCATGCCTTCCTTCGACGAGTGGGGGCCGCGGCCGATCGGCCTGGAGGGGCCCCGCGAGAACCCCGTTGTTGTGGTTCCCTTCCTTGCCCCTGGTGCTGAGCTCGCCCCAAGCGACGGTGCAGGTGGGCGAGCTCCGGCGGGGGCCGGTGGCTCGAGTGCTGAGGAGCAAGTGACGAGTGGGGATCCTGGGGCATCGTCCTCAGGAGCCTGCCACCCCCCTCCTGAGGCGTTGGTTGCTGAGGAGACGCCGCATGCGACTCCCCCGGCCAAGGCTCCAGTAGCCTCAGGAGGTCGTGGTGAAACGGTGCCCGACTGTTTGCCGAAACCGGGCACCCCTGAAGATATCCTTCCGAGCTCTTCTTCGGCCCCGCTGTGCACCGGTCGTCACGTCCAGCGCTTTGGTCGTCTTTGTGTGGTCTTCAAGGAGATCCGTAAGAGGAAAGGATCCCCTGGCGGCAGCAATATCTTCGGGCCGTTGAAGCGGCGAAAGTACATCGCCGTTGACGTGTAAGTATCTTATTGTCTTGGCTTCCTCCATGCAGTCCCCTTATTCTGATGTTGGTCCTCCAGGGCTCCTCCCGTCGAAGCTGTTGCGACTCCCGAGAAGCAGCCTCCTCCTTCTCCAACTTCATCATCGGCCTTGAGCGTTCCTGGCCCGCCTGCCGCCCCTGGAGAGGGGTCGGTTGGGGGAGTGCCTCTACCTTCGCGGCGTACCGAGCCCGCGACTTGGCCATCCCTCCCCCACGGCCTGGTGTGGAGATTGGCGGGCGTGCCTAAGACTCCTCCTTTGCTCATGGGCACCAGCTGGTTGGCTTCAATCTTCGGTTCCTCTTCAAGTAGCGAGCCCTGATCGACTCGGGCTCCTCGCAAGGATGAGTTGACGCCGGGTGGAGTGCCAGCGCCCAGCCCCCTGCCGGGGGGTGGTGTGCCGCTTGGCGCCCCGCCCGCAGCCCCTGAGGTGGAGGACGAGGTGGGCCGGGCGTTCGAGCTCGAGCGCGGGCAAAGCATGGTTCGTCACGAGCTCTTCCAGGAGGCAATGGGCGCGATGAGCCGACTCGGTGTAGAGCTCGCGGGTGTCGACTCGCGCCTTGGGCTGAGGGTCTCCGGCTGGTGGAGGAGCGGCGCAAGCAGAAGGTGGCCATCAACTTCGGTCGCTATCAGCGCGACCTTGAGAACGCGAAAGCCAAGGCATCCCTCAAGATTGCCCCCAAAGCCCGCTCGCGAGCTCTGGAAGAGGCTCGCGAGGCTGACCGCCACCGTGAGGCTACGGAGAAGCGCGCGTGGGAGCTCCAGGCCTGGAGCGCGTCTCTCGAGCAGCAGGTGGAGGCGCGCAGGGCCGCTCTGGCGTTGCTGAGGGGGACGCCCGCAGAGGAAGAGGAGATCCGGAAGCGCGAGGAGGCGCTGACCCTGGAGGCCGTGGAGCGCAGCCTCGAGCTCGAGCGACTGGAGATGAGGGAGCGCCAAGTTGCCCAAGCAGAAGATGTTGTCGGGGCCCCCGAGGCCAGAGTCGAGGAGGAGGTTGCTCGCCGGGTGGCCGAGGTTCGCACAGATGTTGAGGGTAGGTATGAACTGAAGCTGAAGCTCGCGGGCGCGGAGGATGAGGGCAGGGCCGCTGCCCTTAGGCCCAGGTTGGACGAGGCCGAGAGGCGTGCGGAAGCCACGGCCGCCGCCCTGGTCACAGCGCAGGCGGACCTGGCCTCCGCCTGCGCCTAGCTGCGTTCCCTCCGAAGGCGGGTTGATGACGCTGAGGCCGTCGCGAGGGAGAACACGAAAGAAGTGCTTCGGCGACGCACACTGACGAGCATACCCCTATGCTTCAGGATCTCCAGAACAGGGCCAATATTGCCCTGTGCCATATTTGCAACGTGGAGGCGCCGGCCCCCCACTTGAATGATTATGCCAGCCACCTGACCTTCTTCACCGAGGTGGTCACGCGCCTAGAGGCTCGATCTGCCAGAGCTCGCCAGCTTGTGGAGGAAAGGGGTCGTGGCCTGCTCGAGCGCGCTTTCTCCTGCGTCTTCAGCCACCTCCTGAATGCCGACCCTAACTTTGATTTTGACGCCGCCATCGCCCCCGTACCCACAACCATCCGGGGCGACCTAGCGCGTTGGGTTGAGGACAATGTGGACCCATTGGTCAGGGCCTTCACTTCTGAGGACGACGCGGTGGTGGTCATCACAGACGAAGGCGACGTGGATGACGAGGGCGATGGGGGCATCGCCGATGGCGGCGACCATGCCGATGAAGACGATAACGACGCGAGTGATGCCTCCGCGGGTGACGCAACGCGCGACATTTCTAGCTGATCCCTTGTTCTCTTGTCATTTGACCCTGTGCACAAACTCGGGCGTGGCCCTTGAAAAACTTGTGAGAGCATTTTGAGAGGGGGATTCCCTCATGTAAGCAAACCGCAGTTTTTACTTTCCTATGCAATGCGAGTTCGTTTCCTCGTGAGCTCATGAATCCGGGTGCGAGTTCTCTGTCGTGGTTTACCTTAGTCAGTGCCAGCTTTGAGCTAGGTCGCGACGCGTCGAGTTTCTGAGAATCCTGCCGAGCCCGTCGCCCCGTTAGAAGGGGTCCCACGAGGGGTGAGCACCAGTTGTAGTGCTAGCGCGCGCTTAGCGTGCTCGTGCTTCGCGCAGTCCCGCTCGCGAGGAGCTCGTGAGGGGAAGGCGACGGACATGAGTCCCGGACAAAACGAGATCCAGAAGGCAAGAATTTGCTCAAACGAGAAAAGGCTCCCCCCGCGCACATTAACAAAAATTCAACTTCAACTCAAATCCAGATCCAGAAAGCAAAGCTACTGAGAAACAGAGATCCAAAGCAAAAGGCCGCGTCCGGCACCTATTCTAGTCTTCTGGCCTTCAAGTCTTCTCACCAGCGCAGAGCTAAGTGCTGCCACTAGGCGTGGGAGGGAGCCCCAGGGCCTGAGGCCGGCACCCCTGAGACTCCGGGCCGTGTACAGCCCCAACTCATTATTACGTGAGAGTGTCATGGGCGGCGAGCTTCACAGGCACTGGCCCTTCTTCACAGGTACCGGCCTTGCTTCATATCGCCAGACGAGGGCCCCGCCTTGCGCCACCCTCGACCTCCTCTGAGCCGACCGGTCACCAGGACGACACAAAGGAGGGAAAGAGGACACCAGCGGTTCCCTCAGCGACCACAGGTCCTCTGCTGGGGGAAGGGTTGGCGAGGCCTCCCCGGCAGAGGGCCTACCTCCGCGTGTCGCCAGGCATCGCGCGCCGCGGGGAGGGGCCTTGCTCCTGGCTCCCTCTCGGCGGCCCCCAGCGTGTCTCCCTTGTTGGGACAGGTCCCGCCGTGCCAGGGTCGTCGATCGACGCTGCAACCTGATTCATCTCCAGCCCATGGTTAGCATAAGCCTGTTCCTGAGAGATTAGCGGTACCTTGTAGTTGCCGTTGTCAGCGCGATCGTTGTGGTTCTCCGTTGGTTCTTGGAAGGCTTCGGCTCCTAGCGCGCTCTCCCCAATCTTCTCCAATCAATGAGCCGAGGTCGTCCTCTGGTGCGTATCCTTGATCCATCATGTGGGGCACGTAGGCTTCCGGGGCCGTCACCCCGAACACCTCGCCATGGTGCCCCACACTCCATGTTGCTTGGCCCGGGGTGGCGTCTTGAGGATTGTAACATGGCATCCTTCTGGGACCGTGAAGGGCGATGCTTGCACTCGCGCTTGTCACGGGCGGCATGGGGGAGTCGGAGCCCCCTACGCCACTTGCCGTGCTGATGTTGACGAAGCCCCAGGGCGTAGTCGATGGCACACGGATGTGGTGAGGTTCACCGCGCGGCCCTGCAGTGGCCTGGGGAGGAAGTCAATAGTAGAAGGGTGGCGCTCCCGACGCCGCTGCATCCAGCTGCTCGGCAACACGCTCCAGCAGCGTATCCCGGCCGCTCTCCATCAACCTGCATCACAGCAGCTCCCTTGCCACCGTGAGAGCCGCCCGCATGTTGGCTTTCTCCCGCCGTGAGTGCGGCGCCGTTTCTGCAGCATGACTCACCGCTCTGGCCGCGGCTCGAACTTGCCGCGGGGTGAGGGTGGATGACGCCTGGCCACGCTGTCCGCGCCCAGCGGAGTTTGGCAGCGCTCGCGCTGCCTGCGGTGCGGGGTGGAGATCTTCATGGGCAGGCGGCGCTGCCCGGGCTGGCCAGGCTGCCCAGCGATCGGAGCCGGCCCTTGAGTCGCCAGACATCATGGCCGTGGAGCGCCGGCGAGCTGGTTGGTGGAGAAGAAGCTCCGGCGCAACCCTACCCGGCGCGCCAAGTGTCGGATGTGGGGTTCCGGCAAACCCTTGAGGTTCGAACACTGGGGTGCGCGCGAAGTCTTTCCCTCCTACTGATCTACGCCCTAGCTCGCAAAGATCTCGCGGACGAACTCGACGAACTCGCAACACAGAGAGACACGAGGTTTATACTGGTTTGGGCCACCATTGTGGCGTAATACCCTACTCCAGTGTGGTGGTGGTGGATTGCCTCTTGGGCTGATGATGAACAGTACAAAGGAAGAACAACCTCCTGAGGTTGAGGTGCTCTGTCACATCCTAGCTAGTTCATGCATTAGAGTGTTGCATCATGTCTACTTTTCACAGAAAGTTGAAATGGGGATGACAGAAACCCCCAGCACCCCCCGGAACACAACTAGGGTTTACTAAAATTCTTTTCAATGAACCTGAAATGCCCTTCATAAATGTTCACCATCTTTGGTCCTGGCTAAACCCTCTGCCAAAAATGGTTTCATATTTTTGGAGGCTATTCTGGATTTTTGCACCAAGCCATAAGTATTTACATTTGGGCAATTTAAATCCTATAAATATTTTAAAATGCCCAAATAATCTTGAAGGTATTTTTAGGCTGTTGAGAATATTTTCAAATGTGCCTCTGAATATTTTCAGGTTTTTCCTAAATGGAATAGTATTTCTACTATTTCAAAACACAGAACAGAAACAAATAAAAGAAAAACAGAAAGCAGAGAGAGAATCTTACCTGGCAGCCCACTGGCCGGCCCAGCACTGTGCTGGCCCGCGCCAGTCAGCTGCTTCCTCCCGCCAGAGCAGGCAGAGAGGTGACGCCGGCGTGCGCGAGCTCGCCACGGCGCCACCTGCTTGCCGCTTCGCCCGTGGACGAGCTGGACGACCTCCACGTCGCGCCCCCGAGCCCCTGGACACCTCCATTCGCCCCCTGCACCTCTCCCTCGCCTCCCTCCACCATGGCCGACGCAGCCGCTGCCACCTCGCCGACGTAGCCATAGCCACCGCCGTCTCCGCGTCACCTGACCCTGTCCAGCAGCTCCGCCGTCGCCTTCTCCTTCGAGCAGGTCGGGCCCCGAGCGCCCGCTTGCCCCGAAGCCACTGCCCCGACCTCGCCTTCACCGCCCACCGCCGGAGATCCCCTTCGCCGTCACCACCGCAGCAGTTCATCCCCGACAGCGCCGCCTAGCTCATCGTCTTTGCCGTGAGCTTCTGCCCCTTCCCCTTCCTCTCATTCTTGCTGCCGCCCTCTGCCTCGACCGCAACAAGCAGCACCGCACGCGCCGCTGCCGAGCTCGTCGCCGACGATGCTCCGGCCACCCAACGGGCACGCCACCATGCCCAACGAGTTCACCTCGTCACGTAGGCCACGTAGCACCTAGCCTTGAGCCTCCAAGAGCACCACAAGGACGGGTCCGACCTCACCCGTACCCCGGCAGCCGCACAGCTCGTCGCCGGCGTCATTTCCGGCGACCCCGAGCTTCACCTCCACCACCAATCAACGCGGGTTGCTCCCAGCTACGCGTAGGTGCCCTCCGCCGCCCCTTTGGTCGCCGGAGGAGGGCCCGCAGCCTCCGCCGCGTCTGGACGTCGCCGGCGGCTAAACGCCGGCGAGTCAGCGTGGTTTGACCACGGGTTTGACTCCCCAGAGTCACTGACAGTGGGGCCCGCCTGCTAATTAACCTGAGTTAGAGTTAAATTAATTCTAATTAGTTTAGCTAACTAACAGTGACACTGACACAGGGGACCCACACGTCAGGTTTGACCTAGACCGCCCCGTTGACCGCTGACGTCATCATGACACACCGCTGACGTAATAAACAATTTGATTACTGGAATTATTTCTATATAGGAAATTCCAGAAAATATCACGAACTTCAAAAAATCATAGAAAATAATCTATAGCTCAGAATGAAAAGATTTATATATGAAAAATGATCAGAAAAATCCATTCTATCCATCTGTACTGGTTTCATGCATGTTTAAGCAAATTAACCTGCTGTTTAATGCAGAACAAGATAAAGCACTAATAAGGGCCATTTATGAACTTGGAATTTGAATCTTTGATTCAAAATAGTCCAAACCCATCTGGTCTTAGTTGCATTAGCCCAATACATCCATTCTGCCATGTCTCATGCATGCATCATATTGTTGCACTTTGCTTGGTGTTGATTGTGCTTCGATGTGTTCTTCATGGTAGGTTCTGCCTCCGAGGATATTCACGAGTATCCAACTGAAGGGCAGTATTCCACCACCACTCCGTCAGGCAAGCAACCCATTGATTATTTCGATACAAACCCATCTTCTCGCTTCTGCTCTCATTTACTGCATTAAGACAACGCGATTCAAACTGCTGTGTGTTGCGGTAGTTGAACCCACTTTCCTTTGCATGACCTGTCATTGCCACAGTAACTAGATGAAACCCACTAGCATGTGTAGGAGTTGATTGAGCCATGTTGTGTTCCTACAATGCTATGCTTGCTACGCTTACTGTTGTGTCAGGTCTGGCTCATCAGGGTGATGAACTAGAGTGAAAGCATGTGTCGGTAATGAGAGTGAGGTGTTGAATACGTTTTGGTAAAGGTATCGATGAGAGGCCATGTAGGAGTACATGGTGGGTTGTTTCATTGAGACCGTCCCTAAGAACTGAGATCTGTATGCGTGATTTAAGATTCAGCTACTACCACGCATTGGGCCCAAAACCAATGGACCCCCTCGACTTCTTAATCACCCTTGTCCTCTGTCCAAGAGTTCCACGTAGTTTCTGGTGTTTGTAGTAAGCTGGACGCCGTGGACAGCGCTGACCCGAGGGGTGGGCTGTGATGTGGTAGGCTCGTGGCCCGGTGTACCGAGTCGCCCGTTTGGTGTCTCGGGAACCCTGCACACATCGTTCGGGGCCGTATGTGGAAACCTCGGCCGGACTCCCTGCGGATGGAACCTGAATAGGCGATAAACCTGGACTAGAGACTCGAGTGTTTAGGTAGGCTGTGGCCGACACCCACGTTGGGCTTCCGCTTGAAGGTTGCCGAGTACATGTCGTGTAACGACGGTAAGTGGTGAGAGCGTGTGTGACGAAGTACACCCCTGCAGGGTATAAAACTATTCGAATAGCCGCGTCCACGGTAAAGGACTACTTGGTCGCTTATGCAGTTCATAGACAAGTAGATGGATACTACTAAAAGCCTCAAGATAAGTGTGAGTACCGCGGATGGCTCTCTCGTGGGATGACGAGGGAGGATCCACGGTGGAGTATTGAGATGGTGATTAGTGGACTCGTGTGCGAAAACTATTTTACAAGTGGTGTCTCGTAGGATAGCTTAACTGTCGGGACCCCGATTCCAAGTCACATCGATCTAGCCGGTAACACCTCATATCACTTTGTGGCCTCACGCACGGTATTCCCACGGGTGTCGCCTTACCATGGCCCGGGACCGTTTGCGTCTTTTGGCTCACGTATATGATAGTGTCGCTAGCATCCATATGACAAAGAACCCGGGCCGACATGACTAGTCATGAACCCAAAGTGGCACTAACTTACGGGGACAGGCATACATGAATCAACATCGAGCATGTCGGTCAGCAGCGTGCGAATCTGGGCTGTAGCTCTGGGCTAACAGGACTCCGGATGTCACCGCGTGACATTTCCTCGAAGGGACAGACACAGGAACGAAGTGAATCACATGCCGGCCAGTCAAGTGTTCCGGAGCAGTAGTGCTGGGCTAGCAGGACTCCGGTGCACCGGGCTGTAGCAGACTACTATGGCTCATGGAAGCACAAGACTACATTTCCCCATAAGAGAGGCTACCAAGGATAAACAACTAGGTTGTCGGATCCAACACATACCAAGCATTTCAATCATACACACAATATGCTCGATATGTGCAAATACAACATCGCATCACAACAAGACTCTACGACTCAGAGTATTTATTCATTAGGCTCCAAAGAGCCAGATATTACAAACATGGGTCTCATGACCCAACATTCAGAGCATACAAGCAACAAGCACATGCGGAAGTTTAACATGTCTGAGTACAGACATCTACAAAAGAAAAAGCCTGCGAAGCCTGACTATCTACAAGACCCTGCCGAGGGCACAAGATCGTAGCTGAGGTATCAAGCTAGACGTCGAAGTCCACATGGAACTACTAGCGAGACTGACGTCTCTCTGCAAAACATAAAATAAGCAAACGTGAGTACAAATGTACCCAGCAAGACTTACATCAGAGCTATCTACATATGCATCAGTATCAAAAGGGGGTGGTGGAGTTTAACTGCAGCAAGCCAGCTTTGACTCGGTGGCTATCCTGAACTACGACTGCAAGTAACTCTTTTGAGGTGGCACACACGAGTCCACATATTCACCATATCAATACCCCACTATGGATCCGCTCCCGTCTCCCTACGAGAACACCATCCATAGCACTCACGCTTATCTTGCGCATTTTAGAGTATCCACTTTCACTTGTCTATGAACTGTACAGGCGACCCAGATGTCCTTTACCGCGGACATGGCTATTCGAATAGATCATATTGACCCTGCAGGGGTGTACTTCGTCACACACGCTCTCGCCACTTACCACCATGTACACGTCGTGTACCTCGGCAACCTTCAAGCGGAAGCCTGGCGAGGGAGTCGGCCACGACATGAGTAACCACACAAGTCTCTCGTCCAGGTTTATCGCCTATTCGGGTTCCATCCGCAAGGAGATCCGGCCGGGGTGTCGCTCACGGCCCCAAGCGATGTGTACAGGGTTCCAAGCCCACCAAATGGGCGACGCTTGGCATACCCGGCCACGGTGCCTAGTCTGTCCCAAGCCCACCTGTACCGGGTGCCACTTGGTAGACTACTAACACTACCTACAAACACTAGAAACTAGTTGCAACTCCTGGACAGAGATCAAGTTGATTAATAAGTCGAGAGGGGTCGAGTTACCGGAACCCAATGTGTGGTAGTAACTGTTCATGGATCACAAACACAGAACTCAGTTCCTGAGGACGCTTTCAATGAGACAACCCACCATGTACTCCTACATGGCCTCCCACCGCTACCTTTACCAAATCGTGTTCACACACTTAGCTCTCACACAGTAGGACATGTTCACAACTTTCCAATTCATTCCCGATGAATCAGACCTGACACAATTCTAAGCAATAGCAGGCATGACAAACAAGCATGAATGAGTAGGCACATCAGGGCTCAAACAACTCCTACTCATGCTAGTGGGATTCATCTATTTACTGTGGCAATGACAGGTCATGCAGAGGATAAAGGGGTTCAGCTACCGCAGCAAGTAACAGTTGAATCGCTGCTGTCCTAATGCAGTAAAAGAGAGAAGGAGCGAGAGAGTGGGATTGTATCGGAATGAACAAGGGGGTTTTGCTTGCCTGGCCCTTCTAAAGATGGCATAGCTCTTCATCGGTGTCATCGATCGCATCGTCGAAGCAACGTCTACTGAGAGGGGACAACACCGGCAAACAGAGAAGAAACACGATCAATGCAATGCACAACATGATGCATGCTATGACATGGCAATATGAATGTGTTTTGGGCTAATGCAAGCTAGAACAGATTGAGATGAGTCCATTTGAACCAAAGATTCAAATGCAAACCCATTTTATAGAGTCATATAAGTGCATTATCTTGTTTCATCTAAACAGCATGGTTAGGTTGCTCTAACATGCATGAAACTAGTACAGATGGATAGATTGGATTTTTCTGATCATTTTTCATATATAAATCTTTTCATTCTGAGCTACATATTATTTTCTATGATTTTTAGAAGTTTAGGGTATTTTCTGGAATTTCCTGTATAAAAATAATTCCAGTAATTAAATTAATGCGTCAGCATTAAGTCATGCTGGCGTCAGCTGGTCAACAGGACCGTCCAGGTCAAACCTGACAGGTGTGGCCCACCTGTCATTGACTCAGTGCTAACCAGGGTTTCGTTAAATCCTAACTAAAGTAATTAGAAGGGCTGGGGCCCACAGTCAGCGAGTCAGTGGGTTAGCTAAAATTTAATTAGCATCTAAACTAAATTAGCAGGGCCTCGGGCGCACATGTTAATGACCCAGGGGGGTCAAACCCTGGTCAACTCGGTCAAACCTGCCGGCGACTCGACGCCGGCGAGGCCAGACGCGGCGGCGAACCACGGGTTTGCCCTACGGGGCGCCGTTTGGCGCATGGAGCACAGCTACGGGATGCGAACGCTCGTCCGCATCCAACGTGGGGGTGGCGCGGCCGGGGAGTGGCCGGAGTGGCGCCGGCGACGAGCTTTGCGGCGGCCGGAGTCGGCAGAGAGCGGGGCGGTTGCGGTGGCCGTGGCGATGTGCGTTTAGCACCTACAGCGTCTACGTGGTGCGGTGAGTACGATGGACGCATGCCCGGGGCCAAATGGTCACCGGAGCAGCACCGGCGACGAGCGCGGGCGACAGCGGGGTTCGTTTTCCGGCGGAGCGACGGCTACAGCGTGCAAATGGAGCGCAGAGGAGGGGGGTTCGGGTCAGTGGCTCACGGCGAGTCGGACGAGCAGGTCGGCGAGCTCGGAGACGGTCCGGAGCGGCGGTGCGGCGGAGGCGATCTCCGGCGGCCGGAGGTTGGAGAAGAGCTCGAGTCGTCGCCTGGGGCGTTCGGCGTCGCGTGCGTCGACGGAGATGGCGATGGCGATGAGGCGGAGCTTGGGGGCGCGTCGGAGAGGCAAGGGGAGCACGGTGGGCGCGACTACGTCGGCGGGACGGCGACGGCTGCTTCGGCCATGGCGAGGAGAGGGCGAGAGAGAAAACCAGGGGGAATGAGGTATCGGGGCGGTCGAGCGGGCAACATGGGCGTCGTCCAGATCCTCCAGAGGCGAGGGCGGCAAGCAGGTGACGCCGTGGCGCGCGCGGCGGCGTCGCGGTGTCCTTCCTCTGCCTACTGGCAGAGGTAGGGGATGACTGGCACGGCTGGCTGGGCTGGGCCTCTACTGGGCCGTGGGTAGGCGCCAGGTAAGTGGCCTCTGGCCTTTCTCTCTCTCTCAGTTAATAATTTGTTCTGTTTTCTATTTTATTTCTCTGTTTTGAATTAGTAAAAATACTAATTCGTTTTGTAAGATCCTGAAAATAATTGTGGGCACTTTTGAAACTATTTCCAACAGCCCTCAAATGCTTTCAAGATTATTTGGATAGTTAAAATATTTTATAGAATTTAAATGTCCAAATTCAAATACTTATGATTTAATTCAAAAATCCAGAATGTCCTAGAAAAGTGTGCACCATTTTTGCCAGGGGTTTTAGCCCAGTCCAGAAATGATGAACATTTTGTGAAGGGCATTTTGGGTTCATTGAAACCAATTTTAGTAAACCCTAGTTGGTTTCAGGGGGTGCTGAGGGTTCTGTCATCCCCATTTCAACTTTCTTTCAAGATTAAACATGATGCACACATGAGGCTAGCCTAGTACATTACCAGAAGCTAGGGATGTGACAACTCACCCCTACTAAATAAGAATCTCGTCCCGAGATTCAAGATGTGAGGTAAGAAGACAGAGGGGGTACGAGCTAACATGATCTTCACGATCCAAGTTGCACTTCATAAGAACGTTGATTCGATCACCATCTTTGTCTTGATGTCTTGCTCTGAGAACTCCAACCGACAAGTCAACAAGAGGAAAGGGAGAACTCTAGAAGGATCGATCTTCTCGAATATCGAACAACTCAGGATCAACTCATGGAGGGAGGCATTGAAACATCTCTCGAGCTGAGAGGCAAAACATGCACCAGGAGGGACGAAAGAAACAATTTGACGAGGGTTTCAAAGTAGCGAGGAAAAATTGCCATGATTCCATAACGGGGCACCTTGGGGAAGGTGACTCGTAGAGTTATTCCCTTAAGCGGCAAAAAGAATTACTTTTGATACAAAGATCATTGAAACTCTCTAAACCGGCCCAAGGAAAATCGCAAACGATCATTTGAAGGAGTTCAGAGAAATGGCATACTCAGATCGGAAAGGAAACTATGGTTATGGAGCAACTCGGCAAACGGAAGGCACATTCCCGTTGATACCGGGGATATAACCTAGTGTCTGAGTATGCTCTCCAGAACTTGAGCATTTCCATATTCATCAAGGTTTTACCAACATCCGTGCCGAGGATCCTGGCAACACATCATACTACCATGATGAACGGTGATGGAGGATGCAGGTGCAAAGGAGGACAACACTTTCTCAGATTTCACCTTAGCGAAGCCAAGGGAGCAAAATCTGGACGATCGACCGAGAGACATTTAGCACTCCGCTTCTAATGTTCTCCTTGATGTGCTAAAGTAATCCATTCATTGATATGGTTTGATATCTAGAACATCAAGTAAAAAGGTCGGACTTCGGGAGCACAACTAACCATAAGGAACTCTTGGGAAATGTTCCAACCATCATGTCTGCCTGAGATTCAGATCTGGTTGGTGTCAGAATGTTCCAGACTCATCTAGTCTAGAGAGAAAAATGAAAGTTTGCAACACAAATCGACGAGATGACGTTGCGAGATTCTCGGGAGATGAACTACGATAGTAAGCTCCAAAACATGAGTTGGTTCTTCTACAAACATGTGAATACGTTGTCCCAGACAAGCATGCTCACATGGTAGTCTTACAATGAAACACTACCGAGTTCTGGTTGGGAGCCATCAACGAGGATATCGAAGTCCTTACATAAGACATGCTTCTTAAGAAGGAACTTCTTCTCCTCGAACAAATCAATCAGTGGCTTGGTGTGCTACAGAATTCATATGGAACAGAGATAATTAATCTACCAAACCATAGAATACTTCGCACGAATGCATGACTGACTTGGGATGATTCCAAAGGAAGCAAAAACAAGCTCCCTCGAATTCACGGCGGCAACTTGCATCGATTGCACGTGAACTTAGAGGAAGTCACTACTTTCATCCAAACATATACTTCATGAACAGAGCATGAAGAAAATGTTTACACAATTTCCCAACACTACCTGGATGTTCAACACGAATCATGGAGGAGGCAAAATGCTGCTGATGGGCTCAACAGCAACCCATCGGAATTTCCATATCACTGGACTTCCACCAACATGTGAACACGACGATAGCATTGATCAGACCAAAGGATGTAATGGTGTATGCTCAAAGGATCAACCACAAGTAAGACAACATTACGAACATCACTGGTTCTGATTTGATTTGATGATAGCCCATACTCAAATCAAAGTTTGGACAAGACAATAGATCCAACAATTGATCACGAGGATCAATCAATGAATATAACATCTTTCTTCAACACACATACAAGATATCCTTAAGATGAACTAAGCCAGGCAGGCTTTTATCTTCCAACTCTCCAAGTTGCTGTTCAGCTTAACCAACTAGCTCAGGGGTATCCAACACAGATTCTTGGAGAAAGAGTGGTTTATTAGAAAACCATTTGATCACGAGCTCAACATAGCGGTCAGGTGACAACATGGTGATACTTCTGAGAAGATATTCGGAAAATCACGAACCACCGATATGTTACTAAGCTCGAGAACAATCTTGCTTTTCAGGGCAAGACGATATGACCAAGAGGGTGATGGATTGACACAATCCTATCTCATTAATCGAGGAGTGCACCAGGGAAAATGGACTAGGTCATACGATAAATCTTAGGATGATGATTCAATAACCAGCACGCTAAGAATGAGAGTATTGCCATTAACTACCAAGCAACGAGTTGCTCAGAGTATTGATTTCACACATCACGGTTCACTTGTCGGTATTTCGGTTGTGACAACACGGGACCGAGGAATGAATAATGATGGCGAGGAGTATCACTGCGTCAAGAATTCATAAGAGGTGGTGCAGTTCTCATGACACTCTTGACATAAAGATGGTAACGCTCCAAGGTAGAGCAGAGCAAAAGCTGGATTGGCATTTTGGTCTACGGAATACAATTGCTTTGACCCAATCCTAGATATGGACGAGGTCCTAGAGTTTGTTTCTCCTAGTCATTCTAAAATAGATCGGCTTGACGGACCACAAGGATAGAACGCATCGATAACAGGGATGTACAACTAGTCCTGACTATCAATTGATAGACAGAGGTCAGAATACAACTAAAGAGAGACAACTCAAAGGGACATATGGTTTTCTGAGTTGCGGATGCATAGATTTAGTATGTCAAACGAGTTCAACATATTTCTTCCGGATAACCCATGCAGAAAGGTAGAACTGGCAGAGTCACAATATGAATGGAGTACTCCTCAAGAGCGCCCTGGTTGTGATCTTTTGGTTAAAAGAACTTCTGCCATGATGGTTCAAGGTATTGGAAGAATGAAATACCACGGACCTCGAAGACTATCACAAAGGTTACTAGTATCCTAAAGGAACGAGCAAACACTAGCTACACGAATTAAGTAGAGTGAATCTTGGGTTCAAGAACCCAGAAATAGAATGCCTACTAACTAAATGGCATCACGGGATGCTTTCGAGAATAATGGCCAGAATCATCACACTGGGAACACAAAACATGGCTAGATTATTAGGTGGTTCTCTAGGACACCTAGGGTCATAATAATAGCTCCAACATATATGTCAAGGCAATGGAGTACCTCAACAGACCGATATTGTGCTTAATCTGGCCCAAAGGGACGCAAAAACAGAGGGAAAGGATTTTGCAAATGCATCAGATTGTTTAGAAACCTGGGATGACTCGGACAACATAACGCTGTAAATGCTCAAAAGATTTGAGACATCCTGCAAAAATGGTGGCATAACCATTCAGAATCACAATATCAAGGTTCCGAGATCAACTGTCAACACATGGAAGTAGTAGAAACTGAATTGAGGCTTCAGACCAACAATCCTACGAGTCTACGGATTAGTAACACGTGATCTTGATAGATAGCTGAGAAGGCCTAGCTCGTAATCCCCGTAGAAGGGAAGAGGTTGACTCAGATCAGAAGGGCATAAGGTAACGGAGTAAAAGAGCCTTACGTTCCCTTCCACAATCAATTCCCTTACATAACTAAAGAATTTCTAGACTCAACTTCGACCAGTTTGGCTTGGTAATCCTACAGGCAGTCAGGCTCTGATACCAAAGCTGTCGGGACCCCGATTCCAAGTCACATCGATCTAGCCGGTAACACCTCATATCACTTTGTGGCCTCACGCACGGTATTCCCACGGGTGTCGCCTTACCATGGCCCGGGACCGTTTGCGCCTTTTGGCTCATGTATATGATAGTGTCGCTAGCATCCATATGACAGAGAACCCGGGCCGACATGACTAGTCGTGAACCCAAAGTGGCACTAACTTACGGGGACAGGCATACATGAATCAACATCGAGCATGTCGGTCAGCAGCATGCGAATCCGGGCTGTAGCTCTGGGCTAACAGGACTCCGGATGTCACCGCGTGACATTTCCCCGAAGGGACAGACACAGGAACGAAGTGAATCACATGCCGGCCAGTCAAGTGTTCCGGAGCAGTAGTGCTGGGCTAGCAGGACTCCGGTGAACCGGGCTGTAGCGGACTACTATGGCTCATGGAAGCACAAGACTACATTTCCCCATAAGAGAGGCTACCAAGGATAAACAACTAGGTTGTCGGATTCCACACATACCAAGCATTTCAATCATACACACAATATGCTCGATATGTGCAAATACAACATGGCATCACAACAAGACTCTACGACTCAGAGTATTTATTCATTAGGCTCCGAAGAGCCAGATATTACAAACATGGGTCTCATGACCCAACAGTCAGAGCATACAAGCAACAAGCACATGCGGAAGCTTAACATGTCTGAGTACAAACATCTACAAAAGAAAAGGCTGCGAAGCCTGACTATCTACAAGACCCTGCCGAGGGCACAAGATCGTAGCTGAGGTATCAAGCTAAACGTCGAAGTCCACACGGAACTACTAGCGAGACTGATGTCTCTCTGCAAAACATAAAATAAGCAAACGTGAGTACAAATGTACCCAGCAAGACTTACATCAGAGCTATCTACATATGCATCAGTATCAAAAGGGGGTGGTGGAGTTTAACTGCAGCAAGCCAGCTTTGACTCGGTGGCTATCCTGAACTACGACTGCAAGTAACTCTTTTGAGGTGGCGCACACGAGTCCACATATTCACCATATCAATACACCACTATGGATCCGCTCTCGTCTCCCTACGAGAATGCCATCCATAGCACTCACGCTTATCTTGCACATTTTAGAGTATCCACTTTCACTTGTCTATGAACTGTACAGACGACCCAGAAGTCCTTTACCGCGGACACGGCTATTCGAATAGATCATATTAACCCTGCAGGGGTGTACTTCGTCACACACGCTCTCGCCACTTACCACCATGTACACGTCGTGTACCTCGGCAACCTTCAAGCGGAAGCCTGGGAGGGAGTCGGCCACAACATGACTAACCACACAAGTCTCTCGTCCAGGTTTATCGCCTATTCGGGTTCCATCCGCAAGGAGATCCGGCCGGGGTGTCGCTCACGGCCCCAAACGATGTGTACAGGGTTCCAAGCCCACCAAACGGGCGACGCTTGGCATACCCGGCCACGGTGCCTAGTCTGTCCCAAGCCCACCTGTACCGGGTGCCACTTGGTAGACTACTAACACTACCTACAAACACCAGAAACTAGTTGCAACTCCTGGACAGAGATCAAGTTGCCTAATAAGTCGAGAGGGGTCGAGTTACCGGAACCCAATGTGTGGTAGTAACTGTTCATGGATCACAAACACAGAACTCAGTTCCTGAGGACGGTTTCAATGAGACAACCCACCATGTACTCCTACATGGCCTCCCACCGCTACCTTTACCAAATCGTGTTCACACACTTAGCTCTCACACAGTAGGACATGTTCACAACTTTCCAATTCATTCCCGATGAATCAGACCTGACACAACTCTAAGCAATAGCAGGCATGACAAACAAGCATGAATGAGTAGGCACATCAGGGCTCAAACAACTCCTACTCATGCTAGTGGGTTTGATCTATTTACTGTGGCAATGACAGGTCATGCAGAGGATAAAGGGGTTTAGCTACCGCAGCAAGTAACAGTTGAATCGCTGCTGTCCTAATGCAGTAAAAGAGAGAAGGAGCGAGAGAGTGGGATTGTATCGGAATGAACAAGGGGTTTTTGCTTGCCTGGCACTTTTGAAGATAGCATAGCTCTTCATCGGTGTCATCGATCACATCGTCGAAGCAACGTCTTGTTTTGGGCTATGACATGGCAATATGGATGTGTTTTGGGGACAACACCGGCAAACAGAGAAGAAAAACGATCAATGCAATGCACAATATGATGCATGCTATGACATGGCAATATGAATGTGTTTTGGGCTAATGCAAGCTAGAACAGATTGAGATGAGTCCATTTGAACCAAAGATTCAAATGCAAACCCATTTTATAGAGTCATATAAGTGCATTATCTTGTTTCATCTAAACATCATGGTTAGGTTGCTCTAACATGCATGAAACCAGTACAGATGGATAGATTGGATTTTCCTGATCATTTTTCATATATAAATCTTTTCATTCCGAGCTATAGATTATTTTCTATGATTTTTAGAAGTTTAGGGTATTTTCTGGAATTTCCTGTATAAAAATAATTCCAGTAATTAAATTAATGCGTCAGCATTAATTCATGCTGGCGTCAGCTGCTAAACAGGACCGTCCAGGTCAAACCTGACAGGTGTGGCCCACCTGTCATTGACTCAATGCTAACCAGGGTTTCGTTAAATCCTAACTAAAGTAATTAGAAGGGCTGGGGCCCACAGTCAGCGAGTCAGTGGGTTAGCTAAAATTTAATTAGCATCTAAACTAAATTAGCAGGGCCTCGGTCCCACATGTTAATGACCCAGGGGGGTCAAACCCTAGTCAACTCGGTCAAACCTGCCGACGACTCGACGCCGGCGAGGCCAGACGCGGCGGCGAACCACGGGTTTGCCCTACGGGGCGCCGTTTGGCGCGCGGAGCACAGCTACGGGATGCGGACGCTCGTCCGCATCCAACCTGGGGGGTGGCGCGGCCGGGGAGTGGCCGGAGTGGCGCCGGCGACGAGCTTTGCGGCGGCCGCAGTCGGCAGAGAGCGGGGACACGGTTGCGGTGGCCGTGGCGATGTGCGTTTAGCACCTACGGCGTCTACGTGGTGCGGTGAGTACGATGGACGCATGCCCGGGGCCAAATGGTCACCGGAGCAGCACCGGCGACGAGCGCGGGCAACGGCGGGGTTCGGTCTCCAGCGGAGCGACGGCTACAGCGTGCAAATGGAGCGCAGAGGAGGGGGGTTCGGGTCAGGGGATCACGGCGAGTCGGACGAGCAGGTCGGCGAGCTCGGAGACGGTCCGGAGCGGCGGTGCGGCGGAGGCGATCTCCGGCGGCCGGAGGTTGGAGAAGAGCTCGGGTCATCGCTTGGGGCGTTCGGCGTCGCGTGCGTCGACGGAGATGGCGATGGCGATGAGGCGGAGCTTGGGGGCGCGTCGGAGAGGCAAGGGGAGCACGGTGGGCGCGACTACGTCGGCGGGACGGCGACGGCTGCTTCAGCCATGGCGAGGAGAGGGCGAGAGAGAGAACCAGGGGGAATGAGGTATCGGGGCGGTCGAGCGGGCGACGTGGGCGTCGTCCAGATCCTCCAGAGGCGCGGGCGGCAAGCAGGTGACGCCGTGGCGCGCGCGGCGGCGTCGCGGTGTCCCTCCTCTGCCTACTGACAGAGGTAGGGGATGACTGGCACGGCCGGCTGGGCTGGGCCTCTGCTGGGCCGCGGGTGGGCGCCAGGTAAGTGGCCTCTGGCCTTTCTCTCTCTCTCAGTTAATAATTTGTTCTGTTTTCTATTTTATTTCTCTGTTTTGAATTAGTAAAAATACTAATTCGTTTTGTAAGATCCTGAAAATAATTGTGGGCACTTTTGAAACTATTTCCAACAGCCCTCAAATGCTTTCAAGATTATTTGGACAGTTAAAATATTTTATAGAATTTAAATGTCCAAATTCAAATACTTATGTTTTAATTCAGAAATCCAGAATGTCCTAGAAAAGTGTGCACCATTTTTGCCAGGGGTTTTAGCCCAAGCCAGAAATGATGAACATTTTGTGAAGGGCATTTTGGGTTCATTGAAACCAATTTTAGTAAACCCTAGTTGGTTTCAGGGGGGTTCTGAGGGTTCTGTCATCCCCATTTCAACTTTCTTTCAAGATTAAACATGATGCACACATGAGGCTAGCCTAGTGCATTACCAGAAGCTAGGGATGTGACATTAGCCAAGAGTCAAAGCTGGCTTGCTGCAATAACCCCACTACCTTCTTGAGAATGTACATGTATAGTAGGATCTGTTGTAAGACTTGTTGAGTACCTTTGTACTCATGTTGCTTCAATTACTGTTTTCAGACGGCAACACCGCCCCTTCCGATGGGTTCTATGTAGATCTCGACGATGACGAGTGACTTGCCACCCAGGTGGTGATCTAAGCTTGTGAAGGGCCTTCGTAGATAGACAGGCTTCGTCAAGCCTTCTTTCTTTCTAGTGTCTGTACCCAGACAAGTTGCTTCCGCATGTGCTTGTATGATTGTATGACTTGAGTGTCGGGTCATGTGACCCCTATCTGTATGAACATGTTATGTATGGCTCTCCGGAGCCCTTTAAATAAAGTACTTTGAGTTGTAGAGTTTTGTTGTGATGCCATGTTGTATTTACACATATCGAGCATATTGTGTGTATGATTGAAATGCTTGGTATGTGTGGGATCCGACAATCTAGTTGTTTATCCTTGGCAGCCTCTCTTATGGGGAAATGTAGTCTAGTGCCTCCTTGAGCCATAGTAGTCCGCTACAGCCCGGTTCACCGGAGTCCTGCTAGCCCAGCACTACTGCTCTGGACACTTGACTGGCCGGCATGTGTTTCACATCGTTCCTGTGTCTGTGCCTTCGGGGAAATGTCACGCGGTGACATCCGGAGTCCTGCCTAGCCTGCTACATCCTGGGTTCCCGGAGTCCTGTTAGCCCAGTGCTACAGCCCGGATTCACACGCTGCTGACCGACACGTTCGATGTTGATTCATGTATGCCTGTCCCCATACGTTAGTGCCGCTTTGGGTTCACGACTAGCCATGTCGGCCTGGGTTCTGTGTCATATGGATGCTAGCGACATTGTCATATACGTGAGCCAAAAGGCGCAAACGGTCCCGGGCCATGGTAAGGCGACACCCGTGGGAGTACCATGCGTGAGGCCGCAAAGTGATATGAGGTGTTACAGGCTAGATCGGTGTGACTTAGAATCGGGGTCCTGACAGCATTGGTATCAATGCCAGGCTGCCTGTAGGTGCGTTAAGCCAAACTGGTCGATGTCGAGTCTAGAAATGCTTTAGTTATATGTAGGGGGATTGATTGTGGGAGGGAACGTAAGGCGCTTTTACTCCTTTACCTTATGCCCTCCGATCTGAGTCATTCTCTTCTCATTCTACGTGGGTTAAGGACTAGGCTCTCTTCTCTCTATCAGGTTCACGTGTTACTAATCCATAGCAACTTATAGGATTGTTGGTTCCATGCTTCAGTTCAGTTTCTACTACCTTTAGTATGTTGTCGGTTGAACTAGAACCTTGATATGATGTTGTTGAGTGGTTTTGCAAACTGTTGCGAATGTCTCAAATCTTCTTCTGAGCATTTACAGCCGTTATGCTATCCGAATTCTCCTAGAAATTCTAATGCCTTTGCATTATTTCGTGCTTTCAGATGGCCACCCGTTCCCAGAATCAAGTGGTTCGTCTGACCCGGTGCCTCGATGTACCTGGTCACACGGCCATGCTGGTCCGAGTGATGGTTGAGACAGGCCATCGATGGTATCCCGAGTATACCGTCGAGGAGCAGTTTCGAGACTTTAATCAAAGTCAATATCTTTGCACAGTCAGGATTTACCCTTCCTATCCCGGATCCACTGAACCCCTCCATTGCTCTTATGGACTTGGGGTTACCATCGAGATGTCCGTGCAGGACGCAGCTTACTCGATGATGACTATCATACAAGCCAGAACTGCCTTGCTTCAGAACACTGACTTCCGCTATATGCCAGCATCACTCCCTGGGGCACAAGGGTACTATCAGGCTATTTACTGTGATCCTACCCATGAGGATTCACTACTCCGCACCACCACCGAGATGCTTGAGGACAAGGACCGTGAGAATTGTGCCTTGAGAATGGAGCTCTTTAATGCTTGTTCTGATCACTGGGCCACTCTGACACGGTTTGCACCTGCCGTGCAGGCTGGGTATATGGACATGAGGGACTTGTACCCCGTGTGGTCTGGTCTGCCAGATTGTATGGAATGGCGTGATGTAGGAGGCATCACCCCTCCTCGTGGACCCCGTCTGCCAGCGTTTGTTGGACCAAGGCCACACCCGAGTCCTTATGGACCGCAAGCTCCACAGGACCGACTGTTTCCAGATGATCATGTTCAGCTCCCAGGACATGGTGGTGATTTCTATGAAGATTACTACGGAGACGTCTGAGTTGGTAGTAGTTTCACTAGTATTGTAACAGTTGTATTCCCCACAGTCCTACGTGTCTTGTGGGATACGACTTGGTGTGTATCACGTTTCGGAGGTGTAGAAAAATAATGTATAGGAGCTTGGAATGCCTCTGATGAGATGTATCGTCTTTCATCGTAGCTGTACTCCAGCCTGGACTTGTACTAAACTATGTATGGTGTGTATGACCGTTGGTATATGTATGTCAGTTGCTATATTACCATGTCATACTGATGATCATCTCTGCATTCTGTGTTATCCATTACATTCCGCATTTCCCTGCCAAGATTTAGCCATCCTTGTCTAAACCGTTGTCTTGTTTCTCCTAGGATGGTCAACACCCGCAACAACCCTGCTGTCCAGGCGCAGGGTGAAGCCAATGCAGTTAGGGGGGAGAATCTGCCTCAACCGCCTTCTCTGGCCGAAGTCATGCTGGAGGCGGAAAGAAACAAGCGTGAGACTAACCGCTTGCTAGAGCGAATTGAGCAGAATACTGCACGCCATCAGAGGAACGACTTGGTGTCCATCAATGACTTTATCAAGTTGTACCCACCGAAGTTTAACCATTCCGTCGAGCCCCTCGATGCGGATGATTGGCTTCGCAGCATCACCCATAAGCTACGTTCTGCCAACGTAGCCGAAGCTGATAAGGTTACCTACGCTGCCTATCACCTCGAAGGCCCTGCTAGCCTTTGGTGGGAAAACTTTGAGGCTATGCGCCCAGCCGGCCAAATCACTACTTGGGCTGAATTCAGTGAGGCTTTCCGTGAGCATCACATTCCGGAGGGTCTCATAGATCGTAAGCGGGAAGAATTCTGCAACTTCACCCAAGGCAGACTAACTGTGGATGCATACAGCCGTGAGTTTGGAAATTTAGCACGCTATGCTCCTGAAGAGGTATCCACCGACGCCAAGAAGTAGGCAAGGTTCCGCAAGGGACTTAGCCCCGAGCTTCGCCGTGATCTTCGTCTGCACGAGTGCACCTCTTTCCAGAAATTGGTCAATAAGGCCATCAGTGCTGAGACAGGTCAGACTGACTATGACGCTTCATGCAAGCACTCTCGCGATTTTGGTTCCTCATCCGGCTCCGGATCTCAGAAGTGCCGGGTCTGGATTCCAAACACTGCTCTGCCACCTAGGCTCACTCCGAGGCCATCCTTTGAGGCGCCTCGCCCCAACCAGCAGTATGCACCGCCCAAGGTCTATGGTGGCCCCGCTGCTAATGCTGCTCCACGCCCCAATGTTGTGACATGCTTCAAGTGTGGAGAAACGGGTCACTATTTGCGCGAGTGCCCCCGGAACAACCCCAATCAACCTGGACAGTCCGTTGGCCGTGGTAAGCCAGCAGGAAAAACTTACTACGCCAAGCCAGCCACCACTGCACGTGGCCATGTCAACTACGTTTCAGCTGAAGAAACTCATGAGGATCCCAACGTCGTCCTTGGTATGCTCCTTGTTAACTGCCATCCGGCAACTGTTCTTTTCAATACTGGAGCATCTCATTCATTTATCTCTGAGAGCTATGCTCGATTGCACAACACCACATTTAGTGACATGCCCACCTCCATGGAAATTCAAACTCCTGTTTCTAGATGGCAAACCTCTAGGATAAGCCATGGAAATGAAATTCTTGTCGACAGATTGGTCTTCCTTGCATCACTAATAGCTCTCAAGTCCTCGGACATAAACATCATCTTGGGTATGGACTGGATGTCAGCCCATTATGCTAAGATTGATTGCTCTACTAGAACTGTTCAACTCACCCATCCGTCGGGCAAGACAGTCAATGTTTTGACCCGAGTGTCTAAGCGTCAGCTTTACTCATTAAATGCCAACCCTCTTCCAGACCTTGAAGATGTTCCGGTAGTCCGTGACTTTCCGGATGTCTTTCCAGAAGAACTGCCAGGTATTCCACCTGACAGGGATGTCGAGTTCGTGATAGACCTTGTTCCAGGAACAGTCCCAATCTCTAGAAGACCTTATAAGATGGCACCCCTAGAGCTAGCCGAGCTTAAGAAACAACTCGATGAGTCCTTGAAAAAGGGTTTCATCCGTCCTAGTTCTTCTCCGTGGGCTTGCCCCGTCCTCTTCGTCAAGAAGAAGGATGGTACGGATCGGATGGTTGTAGATTACCGACCTGTCAACCTAGTCACTATCAAGAACAAGTATCCGCTCCCCAGGATCAACGACCTGTATGATCAGCTCGCTGGATCCTCAGTCTTCTCTAAAATGGATTTGAGGTTGGGCTACCATCAAATCAAAATCAAGAACGGGGACATTCCTAAAACGGCCTTTGTTACTCGTTATGGCCAATACGAGTATACCGTCATGTCTTTCGGTTTAACCAATGCTCCAGCCACCTTCTCTCGGTTAATGAACTCAATCTTCATGGAGTATTTGGATAAATTCGTCGTAGTATACCTCGATGATATACTCATCTACTCCAAGAATGAGGAAGAACATGCCGAGCATCTAAGGCTAGTATTGACGAAACTTCGAGAGCATCGCCTTTATGCTAAATTCTCTAAGTGTGAATTCTGGTTGCCAGAAGTGACCTATCTAGGCCATGTAATCTCTGGTAAGGGTATTGCTGTCAATCCCGAGCGAGTTCAAGCCATCCTTGACTGGACTCCACCTGAATCGGTCAAGCAAGTTCGGAGTTTCCTTGGCTTAGCGAGCTACTGTCGCCGCTTCGTCGAGAATTTCTCCAAGGTTGCTAAACCTCTAACTGAACTCCTCAAGAAAGATAAAAAGTTCGAGTGGACCCCACAGTGCGAGTTCAGCTTTCAGGAACTGAAAAGACGCCTGACATCTGCTCCCGTACTCATACCACCAGATTTTTCTAAGGACTTTGTTATCTATTGCGACGCCTCGCGACAAGGACTAGGTTGCATACTCATGCAAGATCGTCACGTGATTGCCTACGCTTCCCGACAGTTGCGTCCACATGAGGATAATTATCCCACACATGATCTAGAGCTTGCAGCCGTAGTCCATGCACTCAAAACATGGCGACATTACCTTCTCGGTAATCGTTGCGAGATTTTCACCGATCACCAAAGTCTGAAATACATTTTCACCCAACCGGATTTGAATCTCAGGCAAAGACGTTGGGTCGAGTTGATCACAGATTACGACTTAGGAATAACTTACACCCCGGGCAAAGCCAACGTCATGGCTGATGCGCTAAGCCGTAAATCTTACTGTAACAACTTGATGTTACAACAAAGTCAACCACTTCTCCACGAGGAATTCTGTAAGCTTAACCTTCACATTGTTCCTCGAGGGTTCCTATCCACCCTGGTGGCGAAACCTACCCTTACGGATCAGATCATCAAAGCTCAGAAGGTAGATCCGGGAATCTCCCGTATTAAGAGAAACATCAAGAAAGGAGTTGCGGATTGTTTCTCCGTTGATGACCAACGTGTTGTGTTCTTTGGAGACCGTCTAGTGGTTCCCAAGGTACGCAACCTGAGGCGATTGATCCTTAAGGAAGCTCATGAATCTCCTCTCACCATTCATCCCGGTAGTACTAAAATGTATCAAGACCTACGCCAGAGGTTTTGGTGGACTAGGATGAAGAGAGAAATTGCTCAATACATTGCTAATTGCGACGTCTGTCGTCGTGTTAAAGCAGAGCATCAACGGCCTGCTGGCACCCTTCAGCCTTTGGCTATTCCTGAATGGAAATGGGATAAAATCGGTATGGATTTCATTACCGGGTTTCCCAGGACCAAGAGAGGGAATAATGCTATCTTCGTTGTTGTCGATCGTCTTTCCAAAGTAGCCCACTTCCTACCTGTTCGTGAGAGTATAACCGCGAGCCAGCTAGCTGACTTGTACATCTCCCGAATAGTGTCTCTTCATGGTGTTCCATTGGAAATTAACTCAGACCGTGGAAGTCTCTTCACCTCTCGATTTTGGGAAAGTTTCCAGAATGCTATGGGAACTCGTCTCTCCTTTAGCACCGCCTTCCACCCTCAATCAAGTGGTCAGGTAGAACGAGTTAATCAAATTCTGGAGGATATGCTCCGAGCTTCTGTCATCTCTTTCGGCATGGATTGGGAGAAATGCCTTCCATTCGCCGAGTTCGCTTATAACAATAGTTATCAAGCTAGCTTGGGCAAAGCTCCTTTCGAGGTTCTCTATGGACGAAAATGTCGAACGCCTCTTAACTGGTCAGAAACCGGGGAAAGACAACTCTTTGGCCCGGATATGATTCAGGAAGCAGAAGAGCAGGTTCGCATTATTCGTGAGAAATTGAAAACAGCCCAATCTCGCCAAAAGAGCCATTATGACCGCAAACATAAGGCTATGACTTTTGAGGTTGACGAGAAGGCTTACCTTCGGGTTACTCCTTTAAAGGGAACCCATCGATTCGGTATCAAAGGCAAATTGGCTCCTCGTTACATTGGACCCTTTCGCATTCTTGCCAAGCGAGGAGAAGTTGCCTACCAATTGGAACTACCTCCGCATCTTTCCAAGGTTCATGACGTCTTCCACGTTTCTCAACTCAGGCGTTGCTTCTCGGATCCTATCCGTGGAGTGGACCACGAAACGCTTGATCTCCAAGATAATCTCACATATCGGGAATATCCCGTTCGAATCCTTGATCAAGCCGAGCGTACCACTCGACGCCAAAACATCAAGTTTCTCAAGGTTCAATGGTCACACCATTCCGAGAAAGAAGCTACTTGGGAAAGGGAGGATCGTCTTCGACTTGAGTACCCCACCTTCTTCCCAACGGATCCTAAATCTCGGGACGAGATTCTTTTGAGTGGGGGTGAGTTGTCACATCCTAGCTAGTTCATGCATTAGAGTGTTGCATCATGTCTACTTTTCACAGAAACTTGAAATGGGGATGCCAGAAACCCCAGCACCCCCCTGAACACAACTAGGGTTTACTAAAATCCTTTTCAATGAACCTGAAATGCCCACAATAAATGTTCACCATCTTTGGTCCTGGCTAAAACCTCTGCCAAAAATGGTTTCATATTTTTGGAGGCCATTCTGGATTTTTGCACCAAGCCATAAGTATTTGCATTTGGGCAATTTAAATCCTATAAATATTTTAAAATGCCCAAATAATCTTGAAGGTATTTTTAGGCTGTTGAGAATATTTTCAAATGTGCCTCTGAATATTTTCAGGTTTTTCCTAAATGGAATAGTACTTCTACTATTTCAAAACACAGAACAGAAACAAATAAAAGAAAAACAGAAAGCAGAGAAGAACTTACCTGGCAGCCCACCTGGCGGCCCAGCACTGTGCTGGCCCATGGCCAGTCAGCTGCTTGCTCCCGCCAGAGCAGGCAGAGAGGTGACGCCGGCGTGCGCGAGCTCGCCACGGCGCCACCTGCTTGCCGCCTCGCCCGTGGACGAGCTGGACGACCTCCACGTCGCGCCCCCGAGCCCCTGGACACCCCCATTCGCCCCATCGCCTCTCCCTCGCCTCTCCTCCACCATGGCCGACGCAGCCGCTGCCACCTCGCCGGCGTAGCCGTAGCCACCGCCGTCTCCGCGTCACCTGACCGTGTCCAGCAGCTCCGCCGTCGCCTTCTCCTTCGAGCAAGTCGAGCCCCGAGCGCTCGCTTGCCCCGAAGCCACTGCTTCGACCTCGCCTTCACCGCCCACCGCCGGAGATCCCCTTCGCCGTCACCACCGCAGCAGTTCGTCCCCGACAGCGCCGCCTAGCTCATCGTCTTTGTCGTGAGCTTCTGCCCCTTCCCCTTCCTCTCATTCTTGCTGCCGCCCTCTGCCTCGACCGCAACAAGCAGCACCGCACGCGCCGCCGCCGAGCTCATCGCCCACGATGCTCCGGCCACCCAACGGGCACGCCACCATGCCCAACGAGTTCACCTCGTCACGTAGGACACATAGGACCTGGCCTTGAGCCTCCAAGAGCACCACAACGACGGGTCCGACCTCACCCGTACCCCGGCAGCCGCACAGCTCATCACCGGCGTCATTTCCGGCGACCCCGAGCTTCACCTCCACCACCAATCAACGCGGGTTGCTCCCAGCTACGCGTAGGTGCCCTCCGCCGCCCCTTTGGTCACCGGAGGAGGAATCCCGCAGCCTCCGCCGCGTCTGGACGTCACCGGCGGCTAAACGCCGGCGAGTCACGTGGTTTGACCACGGGTTTGACTCCCCAGAGTCACTGACAGTGGGGCCCGCCTGCTAATTAACCTGAGTTAGATTTAAGTTAATTCTAATTAGTTTAATTATCTAACAGTGACACTGACACAGGGGACCCACACGTCAGGTTTGACCTGGACGACCCCGTTGACCGCTGACGTCATCATGACACACTGCTGACGTAATAAGTAATTTAATTACTGGAATTATTCTTATACAGGAAATTCCAGAAAATATCACAAACTTCAAAAAATCATAGAAAATAATCTATAGCTCAGAATGAAAAGATTTATATATGAAAAATGATCAGAAAAATCCATTCTATCCATCTGTACTGGTTTCATGCATGTTTAAGCAAATTAACCTACTGTTTAATGCAGAACAAGATAAAGCACTAACATGGGCCATTTATGAACTTGGAATTTGAATCTTTGATTCAAAATAGTCCAAACCCATCTGGTCTTAGTTGCATTAGCCCAATACATCCATTTTGCCATGTCTCATGCATGCATCATATTGTTGCACTTTGCTTGGTGTTGATTGTGCTTCGATGTGTTCATCGTGGTAGGTTCTGCCTCCGAGGATATTCACGAGTATCCAACTGAAGGGCAGTATCCCACCACCACTCCGTCAGGCAAGCAACCCATTGATCATTTCGATACAAACCCATCTTCTCGCTTCTGCTCTCATTTACTGCATTAAGACAACGCGATTCAAACTGCTGTGTGTTGCGGTAGTTGAACCCACTTTCCTTTGCATGACCTGTCATTGCCACAGTAACTAGATGAAACCCACTAGCATGTGTAGGAGTTGATTGAGCCATGTTGTGTTCCTACAATGCTATGCTTGCTACGCTTAGAGTCGTGTCAGGTCTGGCTCATCAGGGTGATGAACTAGAGTGAAAGCGTGTGTCGGTAATGAGAGTGAGGTGTTGAATACGATTTGGTAAAGGTATCGATGGGAGGCCATGTAGGAGTACATGGTGGGTTGTTTCATTGAGACCGTCCCTAAGAACTGAGATCTGTATGCGTGATTTAAGATTCAGCTACTACCACGCATTGGGCCCGAAACCAATGGACCCCCTCGGCTTCTTAATCACCCTTGTCCTCTGTCCAGGAGTTGCACGTAGTTTCTGGTGTTTGTAGTAAGCTGGAGGCCGTGGACAGCGCTGACCAAGGGGTGGGCTGTGATGCGGTAGGCTCGTGGCCCGGTGTACCGAGTCGCCCGTTTGGTGTCTCGGGAACCCTGCACACATCGTTTGGGGCCGTATGTGGAAACCTCGGCCGGACTCCCTGCGGATGGAACCTGAATAGGCGATAAACCTGGACTAGAGACTCGAGTGTTTAGGTAGGCTGTGGCCGACACCCACGTTGGGCTTCCGCTTGAAGGTTGCCGAGTACATGTCGTGTAACGACGGTAAGTGGTGAGAGCGTGTGTGACGAAGTACACCCCTGCAGGGTATAAAACTATTCGAATAGCCGCGTCCGCGGTAAAGGACTACTTGGTCGCTTATGCAGTTCATAGACAAGTAAATGGATACTACTAAAAGCCTCAAGATAAGTGTGAGTACCGCGGATGGCTCTCTCGTGGGATGACGAGGGAGGATCCACGGTGGAGTATTGAGATGGTGATTAGTGGACTCGTGTGCGAAAACTATTTTACAAGTGGTGTCTCGTAGGATAGCTTAGCCAAGAGTCAAAGCTGGCTTGCTGCAATAACTCCACTACCTTCTTGAGAATGAACATGTATAGTAGGATCTGTTGTAAGACTTGCTGAGTACCTTTGTACTCATGTTGCTTCAATTACTGTTTTCAGACGACAACACCGCCCCTTCCGATGGGTTCTATGTAGAACTCGACGACGACGAGTGACTTGCCACCCAGGTGGTGATCTAGGCTTGTGAAGGGCCTACGTAGATAGACAGGCTTCGTCAAGCCTTCTTTCTTTCTAGTGTCTGTACCCAGACAAGTTGCTTCCGCATGTGTTTGTATGATTGTATGACTTGAGTGTCGGGTCATGTGACCCCTATCTGTATGAACATGTTATGTAAGGCTCTCTGGAGCCCTTTAAATAAAGTACTTTGAGTTGTAGAGTTTTGTTGTGATGCCATGTTGTATTTACACATATCGAGCATATTGTGTGTATGATTGAAATGCTTGGTATGTGTGGGATCCGACAATCTAGTTGTTTATCCTTGGCAGCCTCTCTTATGGGGAAATGTAGTCTAGTGCCTCCTTGAGCCATAGTAGTCCGCTAAAGCCCGGTTCACCGGAGTCCTGCTAGCCCAGCACTACTGCTCTGGACACTTGACTGGCCGGCATGTGTTTCACATCGTTCCTGTGTCTGTCCCTTCGGGGAAATGTCACGCGGTGACATCCGGAGTCCTGCCTAGCCTGCTACAGCCCGGGTTCCCGGAGTCCTGTTAGCCCAGTGCTACAGCCCGGATTCACACGCTGCTGACCGACACATTCGATGTTGATTCATGTATGCATGTCCCCATACGTTAGTGCCTCTTTGGGTTCACGACTAGCCATGTCGGCCCGGGTTCTGTGTCATATGGATGCTAGCGACATTGTCATATACGTGAGCCAAAAGGCGCAAACGGTCCCGGGCCATGGTAAGGCGACACCCGTGGGAGTACCGTGCGTGAGGCCGCAAAGTGATATGAGGTGTTACAGGATAGATCGGTGTGACTTAGAATCGGGGTCCTGACATGCTCTTGTGCTTGTCGAACTTGTGTGGGTGAGGATTTGATGCCTCCTACTGTGGTGGCTAGACCTATTTATAGAGGCCTTGGTCCGCTTCCCAAATATCGAGCGGGAAGGGAGCCAACAATGGTGGGCGAATTTGAAGGGGGACAGCTAGTACAAGCTATCCTGACAAAAGCGGTCTTCGCCTGCGAAAAGCTCTGGTGGTGACGCCGTCTTGGGCTCCATGATGACCTCTGTCTTGCCGTCCTCCTGGTCTTGGTCTCGTTGCACCAATATAGCAACCTTTGCCTGATGCCTCGGTACTCTTCGCCTGCGCTGGCTTCCTTAGCACCAAAGAGGAAATAAGGACGCTGCGCGCGCTGGCGCCCGCCTGGTGCCGTTCGTCATGGCTCGCGTCACGAGGGCCTCGTGAGGTTTTGCCCTGCCTTGATATCTCCGCTCCTCGCGAGCCTGCCTGGTTAGGCTACTCCAGAGGAGGTCTTGCGTTGTCCGCCTCGCGAAGCTTGGACCCTCGCGAGGGTCTTGCATGCCTTGTTGATGAAGATGGGCCGTATGGCCTGCTAGCTTAGCCACGCTGTGGGCCGCAGGCAGGCAAGTCTGGGGACCCCCGTTCCCAGAACACCGACAAAGGTTGATGGCCACCCTCAGCTTACACCGTTCCTCCACCGCCGAAGACCTTCAGCCTCAAGGCGCGAGTCAACACCTGTGAGTTCTTCGCTGAGTCGACTCATTGCGTTCATCGCCTGCTGGAAGAGCTCATGACGAATGATGCTCCGCCCGCGTTCCAACTCCAACGCACGCCCCACCTCGTCCTCCGCCAAGGGGGCTGTGGGTGGGGCGTTAAGCGGCACACCCCCTCTCAGCAGGGGGCTCGGGGCTGATGCCGCTCCAGGCACTGGCCCGACCTCATGAGGGGCCCTGGCTGAGCGGGGCCCGCTGCTTGAGGAGGAGCCGAAGGCTGAAGCCAACCAGCTGTTGTCCATAACCAGAGGAGGAGACCGGGGAACGCCCATCAGGCTCCAAGCCGGACCGTGCGGGAAGGGCAACGAAGCCACAGATTCAAGGCTCCATGAAGGCGAATGCACCCCCTCGGCCGGCCCGGCTCTAGGCATAGCATGTAGACTCGGGGTGCACAAGGCCAACGGGGGTGCCGAGGAAGGCGAGGATTGCTTCACGAGGGACCCAACGGCCCTGGCAGAAGGGGTCCTCAAGAGCTAGCGTCAGGAAGGAAAGCAGCAATCAAGAAATCGCAAGGTGCAATACTTACTCGTCGACAACGAAGTACTTTCGCCGCTTCAATGGCCCGAAGATGTTGTTGCCACCCGGGGATCCTTTCCTCTTGCGGAGCTCCTCGAATTCCACGCAAAGCCAACCGAAGCGCTGGACGTGGCGGCCAACATGAGGCAGGGCCGAAGAAGAGCTTGGAGGGACAACTTCAGGGGTGCCCGGCTGCGGTGAACAGTCAGGCGCCGTCTCGCCACGACCTCCTGAGGCTTCCGGGGCTTTGACCTCGGGAACCGCATGCTGCGTCGCCTCAGTAACCGACGCCCCAGGGGAGGGATCGCGAGCTCTCGAGGACGACGCCCCAGGATCACCACGCGGCATGTGCTCCTCAGCGCTTGGGCCACCGGCCTCCGTCGGAGCTCGCCCTCCTGCACCCTCACTTGGGGCGAGCTCGGCACCGGCGGCGAGAAAGGGGACCACGTCGACGGGGTTCTCGCGGGCCCCACCAGGTCGATCGGGCGCAGCCCCCACTCATCAAAGGAGGGCCTGCTCGCGGCGAATTCGGCCTTGTTCTCGCTGCGGTACAGCAGACAGCTCTTCCTGGGCATGTCATCCGGCAAAGGGGCACCCGTGAGGAGCGCAAGCACCGCTTGCCGCGTCGTAAGAGGAAGTCCCTCCTCCTGAAACCTCATGTGGTCCTGGCTGCTGAGCAAGGTCCACATCGGGCGGGAATGGCGCTGAAGCGGAGCGACTCGACGCTTGACGAACTCCTTCACCACCATAGGCGCAGTCACACCACGGTCCGTCAGCCTCCTCAGCCTGAGCTAGACAGGAACGAGCTCTGGTGGCCCCAACTGGAGTTGGGAACAGCAGGCCCTGGTGGAGCATGGAGCAGAGGGCTGAGCACACCGGCGTCAACAAACACCCATCGTGTCCGAAACTCGCTCGTGGATGGAGGAAGCTCAAAGTCGATCCCCGCACCCGCTGTCAACGCCACGGCCTGGAAGCTCACACACCCCGAGCTCTACCGAGGGTCAGTCAGATGCAATGAGAAGAAATGGCGAAGGAGGGCCACAGAAGGGGCGATGCCAACCATGGATTCGCAGACAAAGGCGAAGATGGCGAGAAGAGTCATTGACTGAGGGTCGAGATGCAACATGAGGATTTGATAATGCTCGAGCACCGTGTTGAAGAAGGCGGAGAAGGGGGGAATCAGGCCAGCCCAAAGGGCATCTATGAAGATTGGGACCTCAGTGGCTGCCCAAGCAATGCGGGAACGAGACGCGGGCCAAACAACTGTCTCTCCCCACTCGTTGAAACTGGAAGCAAGCATGGGGCGCCCCTTGTCCATAGCCTCGTCGTTGAGCACCCGGGGACGGCCGAGTGCAGGCTCGAAGGACGGAGGCGCACTTGGCGAGACAGAGGTTTCTTCAACTTGTCAGCCTATTTTGGCGCCATGGCGATGAAGCAGGCAAAGTGCGGGTCAGATTGGAAGGGAGGAGCAGAGTCTCGAGGAAGTAGAGAGATGGAGGGAGCCAGGCGTGGGCGAAGGAAGAATAACTATGTAGGCTGCGGGGCCCGCATAGCCAGGCGGATTCAAAGGCAGTGTGGGGAAGTGGAGACGCCCACATCCAATCAACCGCCACGCGTCGACCAAGGCCGCACGCTTTTGGGGCCCGCGACGCTCCGTACTTGACCTTTGGCTTCGCCTCGAAACCAAGCCCGAGCGCACATTGGGACTGGGGGCTACTGTCGGCGTTCTGGGAACAGGGGTCCCTAGACTTGCCTGCCTGCGGCCCACGGCGTGGCTATGCTAGCAGGACTGAACGACCCATCTTCATCAACAAGGCATTCAAGACCCTCGTGAGGGGCCAAGCCTCGCGAGGCGGACGACGCATGACCTCCTTGGGAGCGGCCTCTCCAGGCAGGCTCACGAGGAGCGGAGATATCAAGGCGGGGCAAACCTCGTGAGGCTCTCATGACGTGAGCCATGACGATCGACACCAGGCGGGCGCCAGCGCGCGCAGCGTCCTTCTTTCCTCTTTGGTGCTAAGGGGGCAAGCGCAGGCGCGGAGTACCGAGGCATCAGGCAAAGGTTTCCATATCGGTGCAACGAGACCAAGACGAGCATGACGGCAAGACGGAGGTCACCATGGAGCCCAAGACGGCGTCACCACCAGAGCCTTTTGCAGGCGAAGACCGCTTTTGTCAGGATAGCTTGTACTAGCTGTCCCCTTTCAAATTGGCCGCCGTTGTTGGCTGCCTTCCCGCTCAATATTTGGGGAGAGGACCAGGGCCTATATAAGTAGAACTAGCCACCACCGTAGAGGGATGGAGCCCTCACCCCCACAAGTTCGACAAGCACAAGAACACCTCAACCTCAGGAGGCCGTTCTTCCCCTTGTACTGTTCATCATCAGCCCAAGAGGCAATCCACCACCACACACTGGAGTAGGTTATTACACCACAACGGTGGCTCGAACCAGTATAAATCTTGTACCCCTTGTGTTGTAAGTTCGTCGAGTTCATCCGCAAGATCTTAGTGAGCTAGGGCATGGATCGATAGGAGGGAAAGAACTTCGCGCGCACCCCAGAGTTTGAACCTTAAGTGTTTTGCTGGAACCCCAGATCTGACAATGATGCTACGAGAGCTGGTCAACCACTCGATGACTTATCGGAATCTGTCGTGATTCCCTCCGTGTCACACGAAGGACCTTTTTTCAGGTCATATATGTAACACACCATATTGGAATAAGTCGTACGAATACCAGGGGCTATATCGTAGTCCCCCCTATAAAACTCCTATGGCTAAGTGAAAGTGTTAACGTCCTACAGTCTGATTGCCTGGTTTGCCGCATTATCACCTCCTTCACGGACCAAGATGTTGGGTCAAGAGTGATCAAATGCTTTTCCGAACACCCCCGTACTCCCTACGAGGGGACTGAAGCCGACGATAGGAAAACTTTCAGATTATATTAAAATGGCCGCACATGAGGAGCACAAGCTTTTGAGCAAAATATAATAATAGATTAACTGTAAAATTCTCTTTTACAATTCTCATACACCTCACTCGAACATTATGTCTTTCGAGCATTAACCCTCTATCAAGCGGGCAGCCTCTAGGACGTCTTCAAAATAATGCTCTGGTTCGTAACGGTCCTTGCCTTTGGGTGGACTCTTCACCGCAACATCGATGGCCTTCATCCTCCCCCAGAATGTCTTGACACGGGCAAAGGCCATCCGTGCACCCTCAATGCATGCAGACCGCTTCACAGCATCGATACGTGGCACCGCATCAACGAGCCGCTGCACCAAGCCGAAGTATCTATTCGAAATAGGCTCAGTCGACCACAGCCGGATTATGACGTTCTTCATAGCAGTGCCAGATATCCTATGAAGCTCGACCCATTGAGACATCTGTTCATTCAGCAGCAGAGGGCACGTCGACGCACCAAATTGTGACTAGAAAAGCTTCTCCGTTGCATACCCCTCTCGCGCTTGATGAAACTGCGCCGCATCGGAAGAACTCTTCGGCAAGTCTAAAAACTTGTCTGGAGAACTCCACACTTGGTTAACCCGAGCATAGTTCGGATCACCGAACTTAGCCTGTAGCAAAAAGGGCTTACCGGCCACAATCTCCCCAGCTTGCCGGATCTCCTCATGGGCTGCTCTATACTCAGACCGCGCTTCTCTCGCCTCTCGTAAGGCCTTGTCAAGTTCAGCTGTTTTGGCTTCATTTTCCTTCTCAAGAAGTTCACCGCAGCTAGTAGAATTTTTTAATTCGAGCGCCATCGTGGATATCTTCTCCTCGTTTTGGCGCCGAGCAGCTTGTTTGGCTTTTAACTCAGCCGATGCCTTCTCGGCAGCCGCATTACTAAACCGAGCCTGCTCCTTGGCCCGGGCGAGCTCCGCCCGAAGAATTTCAACGGCGGCAGCACCATCTGCAGTCATGCATATCCCAGTATATAACCTTCAGCGTCAAGCTTATATAACAAAAATGTACGTGAAGGGACTACCCCAAATACATACCTTGCGACTCGTCTAGGCGCATATTGATTAACGCAATGTCATCCCCTGCCACATCAAGCTTTCGCTGCTGCTCGGCAATATCCGTAGGCTGGGAAGTAGCCAGAGGGGAAGCAGCCTGTCTTTCAGTTAATCAGGTTATTCCTTGAGTATTTCTTCTTGATCCTCCGTTCGCCTCCCATGTGGAGCCAACCCGAGTCTCAGGGGCTACTACCTATACACAGGTGCATCTTTGCAAATAAAATATAGTTGAAAACATTATATTACAAACATCGAATCCTCTTAGCAGGCTCATGAAGGCTTCATTCATTCCGCTCTTCGCGGACAGAATCTTCTCAACCACCATACCCATCAAGGTACGTTGTTCCTCCGAGACAGATGCTTTTCGCAGCATATCCCGCAATGTATCCGGTGTCACCGGGTCACTGGAAGCCGCTCTGGGAGCACGACCATCCTTTGAAGGACCATTCACTCGTCTCCAGAATCATCGTTGGCTGAAAACCGGACAGTCCGGGGCCTTCATTATTGGCCCCCGAATCCCGAACGATTGGAGGTCCAACCTTTGGGTACTGCCTCCTTCATCCCCTGCACCGCTTGTTGATCAAGAATAACCCTCCGAGATGACACTTCGGAGTCGTCCGCCTTATTGGGCGAGGAGGTCAGGGGAGGCGTCTCACTTTCCATCATCTGTGGGAGGAGATCTCCCGAAGAAGAGGAGTGCCCATCAGAACTCTGTGCCGGACTGTAAAAATACACAGGCACGTTACATATCTCCACTACAAAAAAAGACACATCCGTGACATTTTGGGCCGAAAAAAAAAATTCTGTCATACTTATGACACTTCGATGGCGATAATTGTGACAAAACCCGGTATCATCATAGATGTGGTGGGGTCCGACTTCTATGACAAAAATCATGACAGAAAATGGGCTTTTCGTCCTGGGCGGGCCGGAGAAGCAGCTGCATGACATTCTTTGGGCCGTCCATGACAGAAAAACCGTGGTAGAAGCGAGGGCGAGGAAAATATCGGGGTGTTCCCGGTTACGGTGGGTGGTCGGGGCCGAGCGATGCGCGTTTCTCTCGTACACGCACGCATGTGGGTGCGAGGCGTTGGGCACTAACTGAACCCGAGTGAGGCGTTGGGCTCTAATTGAACCCGAGCGATTGCACTGCAGGCTATGCGTTACTGAACCCGAGCGATCTATCAATGGCTGTTAACTGAACCCGATCGAGCGATTCCTTCGCTACTACTGCTAACTGAAGCCGATCGATGCTGCCTCTGGATGAATAGTGAGTGTTGCTGGGGGGTTTGGATGAACAGTTCCCGGTGGGGGTGGATGAACAGGACCCCGTGGTGTTGCCTCTGGATGAACAGTGAGCGTTACTGGGTGGGTTTGGATGAACAGTTCCCAGTGGGGGTGGATGAACAGGACCCCGTGCTGTTGCCTCTGGATGAACAGGACCCCGATCGATCGAGCCGGTTGGGGCTGGATGAACAGGACCCCGTGGAGGGCTAGATGAACAGGACCACCCCGTGGAGGGCTGGATGAACAGTAGACGGTGGAGGGCTGGATGAACAGTAGCCCGTGGAGGGGTGATTAAATAGGAGCCCGTGGAGAGGGCTGGTTGAACAGTAGCCGGTGGAGTAGGGCGCGGTGGAGGCTGGATGAATAGGAGCCCGTGGATGAACAGTCACAGGTGGAGGCTGGAGGAGGTCGACGGTGGATGAACAGTAGCCCATGGAGGCTGGAGGGGGTCGACAGTGGAGATGAACAGTATCCCGTGGAGTCCCGTTTTGCGGTACGCCACACCTCTCCCGATAAACAGGACCCCCGTTTCGACTGTAGCGCTCCAACACAAGTCTGTTTCCTCTGTTTTGCGGTACGCCACACCCCTCTCGATCAACAGGACCCCCGTTTCGACCGTAGGAGGTCCATTTCCTCCGTTTTGCGGTACGCCAGACCCCTCCCGATGAACAAGATCCTGTTTCAAACGTGGCCGGTGGAACACAAGGCCGTTTCCTCCATTCTACGGTACGCCAGGCCTCGTTTCCATCGGCTATTCCGTCCAAGCCCTCCCGATGAACATGACGACGCATTCCGTTCCGACCCAGCTGGTTGGCTCCCCATGAACACGACGACGACGTTGTTTCTCCGTTCCGACCCAGCCATGTACACGAGCCCTGGCCGTACGTATCCGCGAGTATGCGTTCGAGACCCTGCCCGTATGTACGTACGTGGCCATACTTTCTTTCTTGCACACTGGCCATTGTACGTACGTGTACATGCTACGTGCGCGCCTCTACTACGACACGTGTGCGCCTCTACATCGACCACTATGTACATACACGTTCGCGACCAGAATGACAACACTACGTACGCTTCGAACAAGTGGGGCGAATTGTTTTTTTGCCCGGACGCACTTCCTTGCGTTCGAAGATGTACCTGGTGGGTCCCAGCAGTCAGGGGGAAATGTTTTTTTCATGAAATACGGTGGCCCGTCCAATGGGTCCCCGCTGTCAGGTGGAGGAATAATTATTTTGCGCGTAATAAGGAGGCACTTCCTTGCTGCGGCCGAGGACCCAACTGTCAGCCTCTCCACGTACAGTACTCTTCCTTTGGAAGTCGGTCGTTGACTACATTGACCACGCCGCGCCGAGAGCACCAAGGTGGTGGACGACGGTGAGGCCTAGGATGGGGATGACGCGGAGCTAGGGAAGACGCGGCAGTGGATGCCCATGCGGAGAGGAGTACGAGGGTTCACTGGTTCGGCTGCGGTGTGAGGCTGCCGTCGTCGCAGAATAACAGGGGGTGTGGGTGAGTAGAGGCATGGCCTGGCCAGCGGTGGGAGTAGTAGGGGGCGGTGAGGCCTCCGTGGCATCGCAGCCGGCCACAGGAGGCGGGAGCACAAGGCACGACCGACGCTGGTTTGGGCGGCTGGAGCAAGAAGACCAGAGGTTGAAGAAGCACTATGGCCGTTGGATGGACATCGTAGGTCACTGGAGCTATAATCGTGCATATTGACTAAGTTGACAAAGCCCTCCATCCCCGTCAACTTAGTAAACCCACAAGTCAGCCTCCCACTATACTGGGTCCCAACTAGCAGGGGGAGTATTCATTTTTTGTGCGTAATAAGGAGGCACTTCCTTGCGTGCGAAGATATAGCTGGTGGGTCCGAGCTATCAGCGGCGGTAACGTTTTTTTCGCGAAATACAGAGGCCCTTTCGGTGGGTCCCAGATGTCAGGTGGAGGAATCATTATTTTGCGCGTAATAAGGAGCCATTTCCTTGCATGCGGCCGTGGACCCAGCTGTCAGCCTCTCCACGTATAGTCCACTTCAGATGCATGTCGGTCGTTGACCATGTTGACCAGGCCACGCCGAGAGCACCAGGGCGGTGGACGACGGCGAGGCCTAGGAAGGGAACGACGCGGAGCCAAGGAAGATTCGACAGTTGTTTCCCACGCGGAGGGGAGTACGACTGTACGAGGGTTTACTGGTTCATGTGCCGTCGCCGGAGAATAACAACAGGTGTGGGTGAGTAGAGGGATGGCTAGGTCAGCGATGGGAGTACGGTGGGGCGGTGAGGCACTACAAAAAAATACACTTCTGTGATGACACGTGTTTGTCACGGTAGGTCACGTTTTCTGTCATGCATGTACATCAATGACAAATTTATGATAGAATCAAGATAGTGATACCTGTGCTGTCATAGAAGTGTTCCATGATATTACCAAAACTATCATCACAGAAGTGTCCATTTCCATGACGATAAATCGCGCGTCACAGAAGTGCTTTCGTCAAGGGTGACCGACACGTGGCATCCACCGTAACGGAACACCGTTAAGCTATCGGGTCTGGTTTTGGATCCGATAACCAGTTAACAACCCCGACCAATGGCGATTTTCCACATGTAAAATCATCATTGGCTGGAGGAAACACGTGTCGGCTCACTGTTGGGACAGATGTCATCCACTCATTGGACCCAAAGCGTCTATGATATGTCGACACGTGGCACGGCCCAACAGAGGCCCATTCCTGCGAAAAGGCCGGCCCGTTTGACTTTGTCAAAAGGTGGCGGGCCGGCCCACAGCAAGCCTGTTAATGGCATGTTCGCATATAGCCCATTTACAGCCCGCTAACCCAGGGCCCGTTTACGGCCTATCCGAATTGGGCCCAGTAGCGTCATCTGGGCCGTCCAATATAATTCCAGCCCATTTTAACTTGCGGTCCATGTATGGCCCATGATGTCTTTTGGCCCATATGAGGCCCTTAGTAAACCTCGGCCCATTATCGGCCCATGGTAAAACTGGCCCGTAATGAACAATGTATCACTTTATACCCATTAACTGCCCATTATTCCGTTGGGCCATTTCCAGCCCATGTTATCTTTCGACCTTCTCAGGGCCCATTTATTCTTGGGCTCATTTCCAGCATTCGTTTACTTTCGGCCCGTTACTGTCATTTTCTGCTTGTGGGCCAAATACAGCCCGTGGTTACAGTCGGCCCGTTTGTGGCCCGTTAATACGTTGGGCCGTTTTCACAGCGTCATCAAATACGGCCTATTAACGACGGCCTATTATGGTCGGCCCATGAACGGATGATTTCAACTCGAGCCCATTTACGGCCATAATGTGGTCTGTTATTGGCCCATGTTTGGCCAACCGATCATACGGCCCGTAGAAGGCCCATTGATGATACGGCCCGTAGAAGGCCCATTGTGTCTACACCCCGTAGAAGGCCCATTGTTTCTACGGCCCTTAGAAGGCCCATTGTTTCTACGACCCTTAGAAGGCCCATTGTTTCTACGGCCCGAAGGAGGCCCATGTTAACTACAGTAAATATGTAGCCCATTGTTAATGTGGCCTAGTTTTAAAAAATAGGTTATTTCGGCCACTAGCAAACCGCGGAAAAAGAACTACACTGAAATAAATAAACAAGACAACGGAAATAAATAAGCAAGCAACTTACGCTAGGCTATCACGGCTATTACACATATTACATCCACTGGGCATCAAAGTTCGCCACAAGTGCAAATGTAGGGAACAAAGCAGCATATAAATGCCGCAGCAAAACAAGTCCAGAATTGAAACCACTTCAGAAGAGCTCAAGAAACAATATCATGGGTACCCATAATGTTGGCAAGATGCTTAGCAAGCTTATTAACTTTCTCTTGTTTGGCGCTTAAATCCTCCAGCACCTGCTGTTGCACCAGAAAGTATGCATCTGAATTCTGCAGGGACTTCCTCAGTCCTTCGGCTTCCTATCGCATAACATCTGATCGATGTCTTTCAACTTGAAGTTGAGACTCAAGAAGCCGAACTGATTCAGGCAGCGAGTTCGAAGAGCTGGTGCCAGCAGTAGTAGCCAGTAACTCGAACACTACATCAAGACAGGACTTTGGGGTTGTCTCAGTGTCTTCAATATAGTTTTTATCAGCTTTCTTGGAGAACAACAGGGATGTCTCACTATCTTGAACCTGATCTGCATTACTTCCTTTACCATTGCATAACGGGGTACTCTTCTCCAATATTTTATCCGCATTCTAAAGGAGAAACAAACAAACACATCACAGGTTTACAATGTAGTATATGAAATTCGTTTTGGTAAACCAGTTCAGTAGTAAGGTGGACAGGATAACAACATGAAACAAACATATATCTATGTAGTATGGTCACTCTATGGTCTATATCATTCTAGTTTATGTTGCCAAATCAAGATAGATAAAGTTCGAATCATATCTATTTAAGACAAAGCAGCATAGACATAATATAAGTGTGGGAAACTACACAGCAATAACAACAGTTGTAATGTGCATGGCATGGGAACATAATTATTTATTCAATTGAAACTGAAATCAACATAGAGCAAGTTACAACAGGAAACACGTTAAAGAAACAGGTTTAAAACATACCTGTTGCGCCATTGGAGTTTCAATTGCATCCTTCAAATTTGAAATTAGTTGGTATGAGTAAATACAATGATGCAAGAGCAAAGTAGTATGAACCATAGCTACGGAACTTGACCTGAGAACAATTCTTCTTCTGCTTTAAGCGTTGACTTGGGGTTCGGAGTGGTGGTGCTCGTGCTTTGGGCACTGCAGTTGCCTTACTAACTACTCGTGTTTGAGTGCTCTGTGGTGGAGACGGTGCTGTGTCAACTGGAACTGGGTTACTATTTGCTGGGGTTGGGGTTAGAAGGGGTGTAGCTGGTTCTCTGTCCAACTGGGTAGGGGTACAATCTGCGTGAGTCTGGGTTATGTGTGGTGGGGCTGGTTCATGGGCAAGTACAACCGTGGTTCTATCTCCGCCGATAGGTAGCACGATCTTTTCTGAAGACCGTGTTTCTACTCCCACAAATACTGCCATCACCCCCTCCAATTGAAATGGCTGATAAACAAGAAAATTAATTGAATGTACAGACATTGTAAGATAGACAGGTGCAATTGATAGTAGGGAAGAGAACAGGGCATGAAATAATTCACATTTATGTTGTCTAACCAAACAAAATAGCATGACATAATTTCAAATATATGATGGCTAATTAAACAGGATAGCATGGCACAATTTCACATGTATGATGGCTAACTAAACAGGATAGAATGACATACTTCAAAATATGATGACTATGTAAACAAGATGACATGATATAACTATACGATGTGTCTATTAAAGTGGTTGGCATGCCATAAATCACAAACGTGCCATCGATGGAAACATGATGGCATGATATAATTCACGGATAGAATGACATAATTTAAAATATGATGACTATGTGAACAGGATGAGATGATATAACTATATTATGTCTTTAGAAAATGGGTTGGCATGCCATAATTCAGATACATGCTGTCTATGTAAACATCATGGCATGATATAATTCAAATATATGATTTATATACTAAGTAAGTGAGCAGAGGGCAATCGCATATATGATGTGTCAACTAAGGAGATGGCATTCAATATCGTGTATATGATGTAAAACCTAAGCATTGCAATACAACATATGCATGATATGAGTAATATAACCCTGCCAAGTTTGAGCATACACCTCAGGGGGATAATAGGACTGGTCATCTGCCTCTGAATCCTCCTCTGAAGAGCTATCTGTAACCAGCAACATATCTGCTTCACCAGGTAGCATTGTCTGCTCTGAAGACCTTGTTTTCACTCCAGATTTCTCCATCACCAATTCAAATGGCTGATGCACAGGAAGAGCAGTTGAATATACAAACATTGTCGACAAAAGCAATGAGAAATACAAAAAAAGGACGGCATGATATAATTCACATATATGACGCTTAGCTAAACAGCATGGCATTGCATAATTCACATATATATTGCCTTGCAACAAGATAGCATTGCATAATTCACATATATAATGTCTTGCAAAGAGATGGCATTGCATAATTCACATATATGGTAATTAGACACTAAACAGGTGGCATTCACACAAATCATGTCTAAACTAAGCAAATGACATAGCAATGCAAGATACCATACGCACGATATGAGCAACATAACCCTGCCAAGTTAGAGCATGCACCTCGTGGGGGGGGGGGGATAGGACTAGTCATCTGTCTCTGAATCCTCCTCTGAGGAGCTATCCGTAACCAGCGAGATATGCGCTTCGTCAGATAGCATAGTCTGCTCTGAAGACCTTGTTTTCACTCCAGAATTTTCCATCACCGTGTCAAATGACTGATGCACACGAAGAGTAGTTGAATGTACTAACGTTGTTGACAAATGTAATACGTAACAAAAAAAAGGATGGCCTGATATAATTCACATATAAGATGACTGGCTAAGCAGGGTGGCATTGCAAAATTCATATATATGATGCCTGGCTAAACAAGATGGCATTGCATCATTCACATAAACGATGAATAAACTAAACAGATGGCATTCACACAAAGCATGTCTAAACTAAGCAGTTGACATATTTGATGTATAAAGTAAGCAATGCAAGGCACCATATGCATGATATAACCAACATTAGCATGCCAAGTTAGAGCGAAGACCTCATGGGGTAAATAGGAGTGGTCTTCTGCTTCTGAATCCCCCTCAGAACAGTTATCTTCCTCTTGATTACGATCCGAAATGGGTGGAGGGGGGCTGCCTTTGCGCCCACCATGGAGCGACGTCTGCACGGAATTTTATTGCCACGCAAGGCTCGTCTCTTTTGCTCTACATGTTCAGTTCCATTGTGTACAATAACTGACATGCATAGGAATAAAACATAGTGAGATTATGTAAGGAGTGCATGCACAAATCCAGAGTGATGGTAGCGAACTGTGGATAGACCCAAAACCAATGATAGCAGGCAGATAATAGCTTTAGTTAAAAATACAGATAATGGCTACTTTAATGTTTGTTTGCACCCAACATGAAACTCATAGTAGACACCCAAGATTAACCAGATAGTAGACAGACAGTACTGATTGCTGCCCCAATATGTACCCCACAACCATTTAAAAACTCAAGTTTCAGCATAAGTTTGGACCTGAGTCGGGGTCTAATAGGTGAACACGATGATAAAGTAGCATGCCATCATATTAAGTGATGCATAACGTAAGAAGACACGGAAGAGTGTGACCTCTCTTGCAGACCCGTGTAGTCCTCAAGGTCATCTGCTCAGTTGATGATGGTAATGCAGTTGTCATGGCTGCCGGCGGCGGGGAAGAAGATCTGAGGCGGTGAAAGACAGTCTAGAGAGCGGAACCTTGCTGTGGTGAACCCTTCCATCGTTGGAGCAGCTGAGCTGCGGTGGAACACAGCACCGCAGGAGTAGGACAAACTACACAAGGTTTTCTTTGACACATATCTGTAACAGAAGTAATTGTGTAAGGGATTGTTTGAATTTGAGGATTCTAACAATGCAGGGATAGGAAATAGACAAGAATAGGATAGGAATGCACGTGCAAAACAGAGAATTTAAAAACACAGGTTTTCTGCCAATCTGGGTGTTTGGTTCACAAGAATTGGAAGATCACAGGATGCAAAGAAGCATGGTGAGATTAAGTCAAACCACAAGAAGTATACAACCTCTTTGGCAAAGCCATGTCGATCTCGGCGTGATTGGGTTGGCCGGTGAGGATGCTCCGGCTGACTTGGCTGTCGGAGGAGGGGAAGAAGATCTTAGGCATCTGGAGATGGAGCCCGAGGTACTGCTCCGCTGTGATGGAGGGTTTCATCGTTGGAGCAACTCCTGTGAGTTGTACGATGCCGAGGCTTAAGCAGGACAAGAGAGACAACGTTAACCTGAGTGGAATTCTAATAGAATCTCCAATAGATGACGTATAATACATAACCACGAAGTGCTAGATGTATACATCAGCCGCTCATCTCTGAACTTAACTGTCAAAACTGAATTTAACTGTCGAAACTGAACTTAACTATCGAAACTGAATTTTGCTGTCGAAACTAAATTTTACTGTCGAAACTGAACGCACTAGAGGTGAGGCTACACGTCAGTCGACTGACTTTTTCATCTCTGGTCAGTCGATTTTGCAGCCGTTGGATACGAAATCAAGGGCCTGCAGTTCATCTTCAACCTCCACCCCCCTGAGCCGCCAGCCACCACCGGCCAAACAGCCGCCCCCACCGCCCGCGGCCGGCGGTGCGCTGCCCCGCCCGCCCCGAAAACACTCCCCACCGCCGGTCCGCCGCCGCCCCGGCCATCCCTCTAGGCCCCTGGTGCCGAGCTTTTTCTCCGGCGATCCCCACGCCACCGCCCCACCACCGCCGGCGACCACCGCCCCCACCCTGAACCCTAAGATAGATAGTGGGGTACTTCTTCGACGAGCCCCCCTCCCCGCAGCGGCTGGTTCTTCCTTAACTCCAGCGAGCCCCCCCCACCACCTGAAAATCGACTGACCCAAAAGTCGATTCAGTCGACTGAAGTGTAGCTAAATCGGAGCAGCACCGCAAGCAAGAGCAAGAGCGAGAGCAGCAGCAAGAGCAAGAGCGAGAGCAGCAGCAAGAGCAAGAGCAAGAGTAGACCAGGCTGGGGACTGAGAGCAAGAGCAGAGCAGCAGCGCGAGCGAGAGCTAAAGTAGCAACAGCTCCTACTGATGTGGACGTCGCCGCCGAGGGAGCGACGCCGTGGAGGAAGTGGCCGGCGACTCCGCGGTGGATGGAGCACCGTGAGATCGAATCAAGAAGAAAATGCGGCGATTAGTGTACAACCTCTTTGGTGGCGCCGATTAGGCCGCAGCTTCATCCGAGGAAACGGTGATGCTGATGCTCTTCCGGTGGTGTAGGTGAAGATGGCGGTTTTGGGAATGGAGGTGGCGCGAAAGACGAGGGGAACGTTGGGGTAGCTCCTTGGAGGTGGAGGACAGGGTGGCTGAACCGGCGGACGACCAGATCGACGACGGATCCTCATCCGGTACGGTGGATGAGGGACGTCGAGGTGTTGCTGTGGACGACGTCGTCGGGGAAGAGGCTCTAGCTGGGTGGCGGACAGAGGAGGGTGTGGGGCTTCACGGGTTTTCCCGGCCTCGGTGTACGAATGGGTGGGTGGATGGGATGGGAGTGGGGAATCATGGCTTACGGACGCGCTTGTCCGAAATGTGGGTAAGTTATGAAAGTACCCCCACCGATTTGAGGTGGTTCTTTCGGTTCAGGGGTATCACGGGCATTTCGCGTGTCAGGATTTCACAGGAGGTGGGAGTTTTCGCGCGCGTTGTAATTTTGGAATAGCAAGGCGCGGGTTGAGATGGAGGGAGTTGTCGGAGCACAACAAGACAAAGATATATCTTAAATATTTCGGGCTAACAAGGCGCGGGTTGAAGAGGCGGGAGTTTCGCAGCACGATAGACGGAGAGCTAGCTTGAAATTTCGGCATAACAAGGCGCGGCTTGAAATTTCGGGAGAACAAGCTTAACGTGTACCCAAAAGAAAAAAAAGACAATTTAGACTAGTATGATATACTATGTACAATGTGTTTCACACGCACAACACACACACACCCACCATTTAGACTAGTAAGGTACACGTGCATTGCACGCATGAGATTTGGCAACCAAATTATGAATAAATACCACATTATAGCATGTAAGCTTTGAGTCATATATGCATGATGTAGATGTTCGTTTAATTCTTATAGTTCATTTCATTCAAAATCATCTAGTTTTTATAAGAAAGCTAATCTATTTTAAGATTCATGGAATTGTGCATTGTAAGGCATAAAGTAAAAACAAATCATGTAGAAAAACAATTGGGCAATTCTGATATGGAAGACTCTAGAACAAAGAAGAAGTGCTTGTGTTTTGAGGTTTGTGCATTATGCTTAAGTTCAACCATAGAGTCTTCTATATTGTACATCTGGCAAAATCTAGTGGAATCTAGATGATATCCAACAACCAGTAGTGCTCAAATTTGCCAGCTGTGCACCATCGGATTGGCATCATCCAACAACCACCTTTCAAAGTTAAAGTTATCCGCACACTATATAAAAATATAAAATATAATATATATATAGGGGTATAGATATAGATATGTGATGCGAAAGCCACCCATCATCTCCAATTAGAATAGTGTGTCCATGCACGGATGGAATGTGGCCAAACAATGTCTGCCATCGGTATCTCAAATTCAAACCAGTCTGACCTTGTTCAATGTGTATACATTATAACATGCTCATTTCCAAACCACACCGCGCAGATCTCCGTTATATTCATGCATGCATGGGTTTTCAAACATCATGATCTCTTATTCAAATATTTGAATTCAACTTTACATTGATTATGACCTCACCTAGTCTTTTACACCCACACATTGGTCTTCTCTTTATAATTGTACCACTAACTTTCTCTCGTGCATGCATGCACACACACTACCAACCGGCATTATCCATTGCACACATGCAATCTTTTTCTTCAGGTCAGTCTCCCATGAAGGCACACACACACACACACACATCCCCCTCTCCATCATATCGGGCATTCTTTATCTCTCAGGTACATGCGCAACGATCGATGTTCTATGTGTGTGTGTGTATAGCTAAGTCTTTCATAGTTTTCCACATAAACCGATCAATCTATATATCTAGTGAGGTCTCACCCTCTTTCCCACGTCCACATCGATCAATCTATACCTCTCTATATAGGATTACATATATAGCTAATACACCCACATTAATTATATATCCAACACCCCCCTCTCATCATCCATGCCTTCCGCTTCATCTCTTAGACATGCGCACAATGGCGAAGACAGGGGCAGCAAGGGCCCTGCCCCCCCCTAACATCACTATATATCGAGGCTAATATGAATGTGATCATTAGACAATTGCTGGTAAAAATGGTTTAAGTTGATGAATTGGCCCTCCTCGTAAAGGATTAGCAATGCTTTGCCCCCTAGCTCATGGGACATTTTTCATGGCTCCGCCACTGCGGGCAACAGCGCATGTTCTCGCCCCCTCTCTCTAAATATCGATCTCGCAGTTGTGCACTCCTTCATAGTCTCCCTCCACTCAGCCCCTCGCACCATCTTCTAGCCCCCCACCGGATTTTGCCACATGTACAATCTAGCAAACTCCATGGTTGAACTTAAGCATAATGCACAAATCTCAAAACAATAGTGGTTATCCTTTGTTCTAGAATCTTCTGTATCATAACTGCCCAAACTTTTTTTCTAGTTGAATTGCCATTATTTGTTTTTACTTTATGTACAACGCACAATTCCATGGATCATAAAATAGATTAAGGGCTTCTTTGATTCAAAGGATTCTCGAAGGAATTTTGGAGGATTCTAATCCTTAGGAATTTTTCCTATCTTGGTTGTTTGATTCATAGGATTGTAAACCATAGGAATTTTTCCATATGATTCATTTGCAATAGATTTCATAGAAAACATCCCATCCACTCAAACCTCTTTGAAAGAATTCTGCTTTTTTCTATGCACAATCAAACACTCATACCATCCTGTAGGATTCAAGAAAACATTCCACTCTAATCCCATGTTCTTCCTATTCCCTTGTTTTGGAAATCCTACGAATCAAAGAGGCCCTAGGTTTTTTATAAAAATTAATTGATTTTGAATGAGATGAACTATAAGAATTAAACGAAGGTCTACATCAGGCATATATGACTCAGAGCTTACATGCTACGGTGTGGTATTTATTCATAATTTGGTTGCAAAATCTGACGCGTGCAATGCACGTGTACCTTACTAGTACTTCGAGTATGTGCAAAACACAATGGCACGCTACATAGTGTCTCTCTTATAGTTCATGAAGCCACGTGGCACATGTGGAGGTGTTGTCGCGACATCCTTGTGTGGATTGATCACAGTGACGTGCTGCTGGTTCCAGAAGAATGTACTCGTCCTCCCTAAGCCGCACTGGCGATACATGCACGAAGCGAAGATGTGCATGCACGCCACGCACGCACTCATTCCCTTGCACACACACGCGGGTACACGGGCGGACACAATTTTGTACCAAGATCCACCCCATGTGATAATTTGACGTGTGTAAAGTCCTTCACTTCATTGATGGTCAATTAATACAGCGCATGCAAATTGAGTGGATGTGAGGGAGGAAGAAAGACATTACTACTCCACTGCGCTCATGCGAGTAGTTAAATCATGGGTTGCTAGTAGTACTTCCATTGGTCTCCTTCGTATTTTGTGCCAATTTTTGATGGTAACATAATATTTACACATCTGAGCAGTGTAGTCTACTTGAAATTTATGTTCCACTAAACTCATCGGGAGCCGTTTCGGGCCTTGAAACCAAAAACCATCAATTAATCTTTACCTTGTTCCTATCACATTCGAAAGTACTAGTGCTACAATTAAGTGCAAGCCTGCTCACACCTACCAGTACGTACCAAACCTGAACGTGTTCCCACTATGCAGGTTTTAGTACTAGTGCTAGTACTTAGGTTATAAAAAGGGGAACTACCTAACCGAAAATTACTCTACCTTCCTCCTCATAAGTCCTCCTTCTTCGTCCGTCCTTGCCATGGCAGGTGTGCAGAGCTCTAGGTCGAGAACTACTAGTAACAAGGGAGGGGCAACCAAGGCTGCGGAAAAAAAGAGGGCTCGCCGCCATGCAGAGACCTCGAAAGATCTCTCACAGGCAGGCGATGGTTCCCAGGAGCGCCCTAGACGCGGAGGCAAACATGCCGTGCTGGCGGCGCTGGAGTCGTTATCCCTCGACGGCATGCCCGATCAGCTCAATAAGCACCTCAATAAGCAGAAGGAGTTCATCCACGGCTTGGTGGAGCTGCTGAAGGAGAGCATTGACGGCATGCCTACTGAGCTCAATGAGTAGGGGGAGTGGACCGCCGGCTTGGTGATGCTGCTGAAGAAGAGCATTGCCTCGGAGATAAGGCGACCGGAGAAATCCTACAACTTCAGGACGACAAGGCAAAGCTATGCCACGAGCTCGACCTGCTGAAGGAGGAGAACACCGGCTGGAAGAAGCTGCATGAGAATAGTAGTTCCTCGATGAAGATGTTGCAGGCCCTCGTCATGGAACAGAAGGAGGAGTTGGCGAAGCTCCGCATCGAGCACCCGGCTGCTGTGAAGGTATGTAATGCGGCCGTGGAACAGATGATGAAGGCTCGCGTCGAGAAATCCTGCATCATGGACACAATGATGAAGATCGCGGAGGAGAGGCGCAAGGAGATGGAGGTCGTGGAGGCGATGAAGAAGCAGTGACGACTCCGCGGCCAGCAACCCTTCATGTAGTGAGAGCAGCGCCCCAGACTTGTGTGTGCATCTTCCTTCTTTTTTTTGGGTGATAATTGATATGTCTCCGTCGTATCTATAATTTTTGATTGTTCCATGCCAATATTATGCAACTTTCATATACTTTTTGGCAACTTTTTATACTATTTTTGGGACTAACATATTGATCCAGTGCCCAGTGCCAGTTCCTGTTTGTTGCATGTTTTTGGTTTCGCAGAATATCCATATCAAACGGAATCCAAACGGGATAAAAACGGACGGAGCTTATTTTTGGAATATTTGGAAAATCTGGGAGAAAGATCAACGCGAAACGGTGCCCGAGGTGGCCACGAGGCAGGGGCGCGCCTGCCCCCCCGGCACGCCCTGACCCTCGTGGGCCGCCCGTAAGGCAGTTGATGCCCTTCTTCAGCCGCAAGAAAGCTAATTTTTGGTAATAAATCACGGCGAAGATTTCAGTCCAATCGGAGTTACGGATCTCCATATATATACGAAACAGTGAAAGGGCACCAGACGAGAACGCATAAACAGAGAGATATGTCCAATCTCGGAGGGGCTCTCGCCCCTCCCACGCCATGGAGGCCAGGGACCAGAGGGGAAACCCTTCTCCCATCTAGGGAGGAGGTCAAGGAAGAAGAAGACGAAGGGGCCCCCTCTCCCCTTCTCTTCCGGTGGCGCGGGAACGCTGCCGTGGCCATCATCATCACCGCAATCTTCACCAACAAGTTCACCGCCATCATCACCAACTCTTCCCCCCTCTATGCAGCGGTGTAACCTCTCTCTTACCCGCTGTAATCTCTACTTAAACATGGTGCTCAATGCTATATATTATTTCCCAATGATGTATGGCTATCCTATGATGTTTGAGTAGATCCGTTTTGTCCTATGGGCTATTTGATGATCAAGATTGGTTTGAGTTAAATGTTTTATTATTGGTGCTGTCCTATGGTGCTCTCCGTGTCGCGCAAGCGTGAGGGATTCCCGCTGTAGGGTTTGCAATATGTTCATGATTTGCTTATGGTGGGTGGCGTGAGTGACAGAAGCACAGACCCGAGTAAGTAGGTTGTTTGCGTATGGGATAAAGGGGACTTGATACTTTAATGCTATGGTTGGGTTTTACCTTAATGATATTTAGTAATTGCGGATGCTTGCTAGAGTTCCAATCATAATTGCATATGATCCAAGTAGAGAAAGTATGTTAGCTTATGCCTCTCCCTCAAATAAAATTGCAATAATGATTACCGGTCTAGTTATCGATTGCCTAGGGACAAATAACTTTCTCGTAACAAAAAGCTCTCTACTAAAACTAATTTAGTTGTGTCTTCATCTAAACAGCCCCTAGCTTTTATTTACTCGCTCTTTACTTTCTTGCAAGCCTATCCAAAAACACCTACAAAGTGCTTCTAGTTTCATACTTGTTCTAGGTAAAGCGAACGTCAAGCGTGCGTAGAGTTGCATCGGTGGTCGATAGAACTTGAGGGAATATTTGTTCTACCTTTAGCTCCTCGTTGGGTTCGACACTCTTACTTATCGAAAGAGGCTACAATTGATCCCCTATACTTGTGGGTCATCAAGACCTTTTTCTGGCGCCGTTGCCGGGGAGCAATAGCGTGGGGTGAATATTCTCGTGTGTGTTTGTTTGCTTTATCACTAAGTAATCTTTAATTTTGCTGTTCTTAGTTGTTCTCTATCTTTAGTTATGGATATGGAACACGAAATACCAAAAAAATTAGGTGTACTTGCTTCTCATGGTGATGTGGAACCTCCTAAAACCCTCGATGCTGGTTATGTGAAAGATATTATGTACTACTTTGATAATCCAGAGAAAACCCCATTCAATTTGGTAATGGGAGTAACGTTGGATCAACGTGAATACTTTAGGGATTATCGCTTGACACAAAAAGGGAAACTATTATGGGATCAAATTCATATATTGAAGTGGTATGCTAGGCAACTATGCTTGAGTTATGATTATACTTGTTGCTCTAGGATGAAGGCTCCACACCTTCCCTTTTCATGCAAATTTAATGATAATAAAACCTTAGCTTCTTATGCTAATGGTATATATGATTACTATGATGTGGAACAAATAGAAGAATTTGTTGCTTTTAAGGGTGCTTATGAAATTGCTTCTTTGATTGAAAAGTATGGTGCTACTCTTTACAAATCTGAAAATTTTGCCATACTTAAATATTGCTATGATAATTATGCTTCTAATGCCTATGTTGAACCATATATTGAGGACTACTCCGCTGTCCAAGAAGAGACTAATATTTTGCAGGAGTCTATGGAAGAAGAAATTGATGAAACTGTGAGCTCATTGGATGAAAAAGATGATGAGGAGAGCGAAGGACAAAAGGAGGAAGAGCGGATTAGCTACCCGTGCCCACCTTCTAATGAGAGTAAGTCTTCAACTCATACATTGTTTAATTTCCCTTCATGCTTACCGAAGGATGAATGCTATGATGATTGTTATGATCCCATTGATTCTCTTGAAATATCCCTTTTTGATGATGCTTGCTATGCTTGTGGCCAAGATGCCAATATGAATTATGCTTATGGAGATGAACTTGCTAGAGTTACTTTTGTTAAACATGAAATTGTTGCTATTGCACCCACGCATGATAGTCCTATTATCTTTTTGAATTCTCCAAACTACACTATATCGGAGAAGTTTGCCCTTATTAAGGATTATATTGATGGGTTGCCTTTTACCGTTGCACATGATGATTCTGATGAATATAATATGCATGTGCTTGCTTCTCCTACTTGCAATTATTATGAGAGAGGAACTATACCTCTCTATATTTCCAACACGACAAAATTGCAAGAAACTGTTTATACTATGCATTGGCCTTTACTATGTGTGCATGAATGGTTCTTTTATGAAATGTCGATGCATAGGAAGAGAGTTAGACTTCGTTGTTGAATGATATATGTTGCCTTGTGCTCATTACTAAATTACAAATCATTGTTAATTAAAATTGGCTTTGATATACCTTGGGATCCGGGTGGATCCATTACTTGAGCACTATATGCCTAGCTTAATGGCTTTAAAGAAAGCGCTGCCAGGGAGACAACCCGGAAGTTTTAGAGAGTCATTTATTTCTGTTGAGTGCTTTCATATAGTTTAAAAACAACAAAAATAAAGAGGGGAACCCAAAACTTTTTCAAAAAGGAAAGTGAAAGTGAGAAAGACAAGCATTGTTGAAGTGGGAGAGCTCCTTGAACTTTGTTCATGCTCACGGAAAATTTCTGAATCTTGATTACATAAACTTTTCAACAAAAATAATTATCCCCTTGTACAATTCCATTGTATTATAAAAATAATGTGCCAAGGTTTGCCTTTAGGATGTTTACAATGCTTGTTGGTTTGCGCGGTGCAGGACAGAAACTTTGGCTGTAGTGCGCGAATTTTAATTGTTTACTGGAACTTCAAATGGTTCTGATCCTTTTTGCACTGTCTTTCTGTACAAATTGTTTATTTTTCCTAATTGTGGCAGAATTTTTCAAGTATCAGAAGTATGGCGAATGTTCAGATTATTACAGACTGTTCTGTTTTAGACAGATTCTGTTTTTGATGCATAGTTTGCTTGTTTTGATGAAACTATCGATTTATATCAGTGGATTAAGCCATGAAAAAGTTATATTACAGTAGAAACAATGCAAAAACAAAATATGAATTGGTTTGTAATAGTACTTAGAGTAGTGATTTGCTTTATTATACTAACGGATCTTACCGAGTTTTCTGTTGAAGTTTTGTGTGGATGAAGTGTTCGATGATCGAGAAGGTCTCGATGTGAGAAGAAGGAAGAGAGGCAAGAGCTCAAGCTTTGGGATGCCCGAGGCACCCCAAGTAAATATTCAAGGAGACTCAAGCGTCTAAGTTTGGGGATGCCCCGGAAGGCATCCCCTCTTTCTTCAACAAGTATCGGTATGTTTTCGGATTCGTTTCGTTCATGCGATATGTGCAAATCTTGGAGCGTCTTTTGCTTTAGTTTTCATTTTTCTTTTATGCACCATGCTTGTATGAGGTAGTCCTTGGTTGATTTATAGAATTCTCATTGCACTTCACTTATATCTTTTGAGTATGGCTTTATAGAATGCTTCATGTGCTTCACTTATATCATTTGAAGTTTGGATTGCATGTTTCTCTTCACATAGAAAACTGCCATTCGTAGAATGCTCTTTTGCTTAACTTATATTTGTTAGAGCATGGGCATATCTTTTGTAGAAAGAATTAAACTCTCTTGCTTCACTTATATCTATTTAGAGAGATGACAGGAACTGGTCATTCACATGGTTAGTCATAAAATCCTACATAAACTTGTAGATCACTGAATATGGTATGTTTGATTCCTTGCAATAGTTTTGCGATATAAAGATGGTGATATTAGAGTCATGCTAGTGGGTAGTTGTGGATTGTAGAAATACTTGTGTTGAGGTTTGTGATCCCCGTAGCATGCACGTATGGTGAACCGTTATCTAACGAAATTGGAGCATGAGGTATTTATCGATTGTCTTCCTTATGAGTGGCGGTCGGGGACGAGCGATGGTCTTTTCCTACCAATCTATCCCTCTAGGAGCATGCGCGTAGTACTTTGTTTCGATGACTAATAGATTTTTGCAATAAGTATGTGAGTTCTTTATGACTAATGTTGAGTCCATGGATTATACGCACTCTCACCCTTCCATCATTGCTAGCCTCTTCGGTACCGTGCATTGCCCTTTCTCACCTCGAGAGTTGGTGCAAACTTCGTTGGTGCATCCAAACCCCGTGATACGATATGCTCTATCACACATAAGCCTCCTTATATCTTCCTCAAAACAGCCACCATACCTACCTATCATGGCATTTCCATAGCCATTCCGAGATATATTTCCATGCAACTTCCCTCATCATCATATACATGACTTGAGCATTTATTGTCATATTGCTTTGCATGATCGTAAGATAGCTAGCATGATGTTTCCATGGCTTGTCCGTTTTTGATGTCATTGCTACGCTAGATCATTGCACTTCCCGGTACACCGCCGGAGGCATTCATATAGAGTCATACCTTTGTTCTAGATATCAAGTTGTAATATTGAGTTGTAAGTAAATAAAAGTGTGATGATCATCATTATTAGAGCATTGCCTCGATGAGGAAAGGATGATGGAGACTATGATTCCCCCACAAGTCGGAGACTCTGGACGAAAAAAAATAAAAAAATAAAAAAAGAGAAAGGCCAAAAAAAGAGAAGGCCCAAAAAAAGAGAAAAAAATAAAATAAAAAAAATGAGAGAAAAAGAGAGAAGGGGCAATGTTACTATCCTTTTACCACACTTGTGCTTCAAAGTAGCACCATGTTCTTGATATAGAGAGTCTCTTGATTTATCACTTTCATATACTAGTGGGAATTTTCATTATAGAACTTGGCTTGTATATTCCAACGATGGGCTTCCTCAAATGCCCTAGGTCTTCATGAGCAAGCAAGTTGGATGCGCACCCACTTAGTTTCAGTTTGAGCTTTCATACACTTATAGCTCTAGTGCATCCGTTGCATGGCAATCCCTACTCCTCGCATTGACATTAATTGATGGGCATCTCCATAGCCCATTCATTAGCCGTGTCGATGTGAGACATTCTCCCTTTTTGTCTTCTCCACATAACCCCCATCATCATATTCTATTCCACCTATAGTGCTATGTCCATGGCTCACGCTCATGTATTGCGTGAAAGTTGAAAAGGTTTGAGAAACGTCAAACTGTAACGCCCCGGATCCGATGCGCCAGGTGTCACCCAGTTATTCGCTGTCGTTGCCATGTCACCTGCTTGCGTGTTGCTCTTTGCCATGTCATCATCTGCATTTCATATCATGTCATCATGTGCTTTGCATTTGCATACGTGTTCGTCTCTTGCATCCGAGCATTTTCCCCGTTGTCCGTTTTGCAATCCGACGCTCCTATCTCCTCCGGTGCACCCCTCTTGTTTTCTTTCATGTGCGGGTGTCAAACTTTCTCGAAATGGACCGAGGCTTGTCAAGTGGCCCTAGTATACCACCCGGAGACCACCGGTCAAGTTTCGTTCCATTTGGAGGTCGTTTGGTACTCCAACGGTTAACCTGGCTCTGATACCAACTTGTCAAGCGTTTCAATATGCGGTTCTATCCTTGGTGGGGCCTTCGAGTCTCTTTAGGATAGTATCGCATATTGGGCGTGACACAAACGTATGAAACAATTGCTTGGCTTGTCATCGGGGTTGTGCATGATTTGAATATTTTGTGTAGTGAAGATGGAGCATAGCCAGACTATATGATTTTGTAGGGATAACTTTCTTTGGCCATGTTATTTTGAAAAGACATGATTGCTTTATTAGTAGGCTTGAAGTATTATTGTTTTTATGTCTAATGATAGCCTATTGCTTTGAATCACTCGTGTCTTAATATTCATGCCATGATTAGATACATGATCAAGATTATGCTAGGTAGCATTCCACATCAAAAATTATCTTTTTTATCATTTACCTACTCGAGGACGAGCAGGATTAAGCTTGGGGATGCTGATACGTCTCCGTCGTATCTATAATTTTTGATTGTTCCATGCCAATATTATGCAACTTTCATATACTTTTTGGCAACTTTTTATACTATTTTTGGGACTAACATATTGATCCAGTGCCCAGTGCCAGTTCCTATTTGTTGCATGTTTTTGGTTTCGCAGAATATCCATATCAAACGGAATCCAAACGGGATAAAATTGGACGGAGCATATTTTTGGAATATTTGGAAAATCTGGGAGAAAGACCAACGCGAAACGGTGCCTGAGGTGGCCAGGAGGCAGGGGCGCGCCTGCCCCCCTGGGCGCGCCCCTGACCCTCGTGGGCCACCCGTAAGGCGGTTGATGCCCTTCTTCGGCCGCAAGAAAGCTATTTTTTGGTAAAAAATCATGGCGAAGGTTTCAGTCCAATCGGAGTTACGGATCTCCATATATATACGAAACGGTGAAAGGGCACCAGACGAGAACGCAGAAACAGAGAGAAACAAAGAGATAGATCCTATCTCGGAGGGGCTCTCGCCTCTCCCACGCCATGGAGGCCAAGGACTAGAGGGGAAACCCTTCTCGCATCTAGGGAGGAGGTCAAGGAAGAAGAAGACGAAGGGCCCCCCTCTCCCCTTCTCTTCCGGTGGCGCCAGAACGCTGTCGTGGCCATCATCATCACCGCAATCTTCACCAACAACTTCACCGCCATCATCACCAACTCTTCCCCCCTCTATGCAGCGGTGTAACCTCTCTCTTACCCACTGTAATCTGTACTTAAACATGGTGCTCAACGCCATATATTATTTCCCAATGATGTATGGCTATCCTATGATGTTTGAGTAGATCCGTTTTGTCCTATGGGCTATTTGATGATCAAGATTGGTTTGAGTTGCATGTTTTATTATTGGTGCTGTCCTATGGTGCTCTCCGTGTCGCGCAAGCGTGAGGGATTCCCGCTGTAGGGTTTGCAATATGTTCATGATTTGCTTATGGTGGGGGTGTGAGTGACAGAAGCACAGACCCGAGTAAGTAGGTTGTTTGCGTATGGGATAAAGGGGACTTGATACTTTAATGCTATGGTTGGGTTTTACCTTAATGATCTTTAGTAGTTGCGGATGCTTGCTAGAGTTCCAATCATAAGTGCATATGATCCAAGTAGAGAAAGTATGTTAGCTTATGCCTCTCCCTCAAATAAAATTGCAATAATGATTACCGGTCTAGTTATCGATTGCCTAGGGAAAAATAACTTTCTGGTAACAAAAAGCTCTCTACTAAAACTAATTTAGTTGTGTCTTCATCTAAACAACCCCTAGCTTTTATTTACTCGCTCTTTACTTTCTTGCAAGCCTATCCAAAAACACCTACAAAGTGCTTCTATTTTCATACTTATTCTAGGTAAAGCGAACGTCAAGCGTGCGTAGAGTTGTATCTGTGGTCGATAGAACTTGAGGGAATATTTGTTCTACCTTTAGCTCCTCGTTGGGTTCGACACTCTTGCTTATCGAAAGAGGCTACAATTGATCCCCTATACTTGTGGGTTATCAATAATCCTCCTTCTTTTGCTCCTGTGTTTCTTATTTTGCTTCGGTGTTTCACCGCACGTGTCACCTTCTCTGCGAGGCATGAATAGAACAATGCTAAAAATGAGATGACTAGCAAATTAGATCATTCTTTATCGCCAATAGAACAATGCCTCTTGCTAGTAATATGTAATAAGAGTAGAGAGTAGAGGATATGGCACTGGGCTGCCGTGTCTTGTGCTCCTCCGTCGTACTCCAGTGGAAAACTTGAGTATACCGCATGGTTCTTTGCTCCTCCTCAGGTCGTCGGCACATTTATATGAGCGGTCAAATCACAAGGCCCCGCCTTCCAGCAGTAATGAGCCGTCAAATCACAAAGGCCCTCGCCTCTTGTGAAAAGGACCAAGCAAGACTACCCCGCCCTCTAGCCTTTTAAAAATGTATACATTTGTACAGTAGTAGTATCGATGGATTGCGCCATGGAGCAAAACTAACAAGATGTAATTAAAGAAAAAAGGTGGTACATATAGAGAGCGCTCGTCGCCAAATTATGCATATAATATATGACACTACCCACTATGAAGGTACTTGTAACATTGACTAGTAACTAGTCTATGCTACTCTCCACTATGACCAGCCAAAGTCGAGGCGCGGATACCAACGAGGGCCTGGTTGTGTCTATACTTGGACAACTCACCCGACTGCATGCGCACCAGGCAAACGAAGCTCGTGTCGTGTGTGGCCTGCACATTAACCAAAACCTCGCACCTCCATCTTAGCCTCCGCGTTTTAAACTTCTCAATCTCAAGGCCAAGGAGCAACGTGAAACCTATGATAGAACCAATCGGATGGTTGAGAACACTACAATTCGTAGCTACAGATGCGTGTGTGAGAGAGGACGAGTGCGCGCGTGCACCTCTTCTCAGAGTACAAGTGTATGTGGGTGGCATCGACCTAGGGAGCAGTGATGGTGCGTGCGAGAAGTCCCGAGAGATAGGTGTAATGCGTCTGAAAAAAGACTAGTCTATAGCTCGCCACGAGGCTATTCCTGTCGAACGCCAAGCGTAAGATATGTATCCGACGGTGCTAGTTTTTGCACGTACACAGCAGTAGAAAAAGAACTAGTACCATGGCATATGCTACACCACGGCCGAGAAAACGTGCCGACGTTATGCCATCCGGGAATAGTGCCGCACTTCGAAACTAGAACCACCAATAAATTCTGAGCACGTCTCGTCACATTCCAAATTACTACTACTACCACGCTATATTTAATTGCAAACCTGTTCACACCAATCACAACCTAAACGGTTTCCCACTTAGGAGCGTACTAGTAGTACTCGGTTATAAATACTACTATGCTAAGATGACTGCACATTCCTCCTCAACTCCTCATCCACAAAAAACAATCAAGTCAATCAAGCCATGGCCAGCGTGAGTTCTGGGTCGAGAGATTTCCATCAGGGAGAGGTGAGCATGGAAGAGGAAGCACGATAGATGTCCCGCCTCGCCGCGAAAGCAGCCGACATGTCCAGCCGCGCAGCAGTAGCAGCACAGAGGTCCCGCCGCGCCGCCGAAGCAGCACGGAGGTCCCGCCGCGCCATCGAGGTAGCAGACTGGTCCGGCCATGCCGCGGAAGCAGCAGAGATGTCCCGCCGCGCCGCCGAAGTAGCACGGAGGTCCCGCTGTGCCGCAGCGGCCTTGGAAAATTTCTCGCGAGCAGGCGAGGACTCTTACAAGCGCATGCGTGCGATGGTCCATAGCCAGATGGATCAGATCTCCGGCTGGGCGAGGTTGCAGGACGAGGCTACCGGTGTCATCTGGCAACTAGGGGAGGGCAATGCGAAGCTCTGGGGCGAGCGCGACCTGCTGAGGGCGAAGATCGCCGGAAGGGCGAAGCAGGCGGAGGAGACTGCTGCCTTGTTGCAGAGGACGGGCGTCATCGTCAAGAAACTTATGGACGAGAATGCCATGCTCCACATCAAGCGCAACAGGCTGGTGGAGGAATCCGTGGATGCTGCCAAGCAGCATATTAAGGACATGAAACTGATGAAAGAGATCATCGCCTGCCGCGAGAACTAGTCTCCGCGACCTGCAGCGCATAAAGAAAGTAGAGATCGGTGATCCAGATCGTTGTATGCGTCTTCCTTCTTCTTTTGCCCTTGTGTATTTCGGGCGTAGCCGCATGTGGCTTTTTTAATTATCTTCCTAATTATGTAAGACAATTATTATCCACTCTCGTCGTCCTTATATATATTCATCAGTCTTGCTATAAGTCGTAGTAGATGCTATATAGGTCCCTCGGATCTTACATCAAGATCCGTGCAAAATTTTCTTTTCAGATTTTATTTTTTCTCTCTTAAATCTCAGTCGAGTGAGACATTGCCACGCCATTAAACAGACGCTCGAGCACCATTAATGGAGACCTTGGGAGAGAGGTGGACGGCAGATGGAGGTCAAAGGGCTCTCCTCCCAATAAGCACGCGCAGGGGTCTGATCACACGCCTCCCGTACTCAAATAGCTACCCTGCACGGCGCCTCCTAGCTAATAAAAAAAGGGGATGCGTGGCGGCACGTAAATGGTAAATAGAACGCCCACGGTTTCAATAATACTTGTGTTTCCGATTGTAACGTGACAACACTTGTTCCAAAATGACTTTGTTGATTGTTAATGTGTGCGCCTTCACAAATCGGATAGCAAAATTACCACAGCATGTTGGTGCCATGTCATGACACCAAGCCAAGTTTCATGATTTTCATGCGTGTTTCGGATTTACAGGAATTAAAAAACCAAGTTCCAGCCGAGCCATGACGCCAAGATGTTTGAATTTCATTCCCCTTTCTGGCATGGGACCTAGAAATTTACCCGAGGACACACATGTGATTTTTCAACTAGCTTTGGTGCACTGGAGCATGTGCTTGTATTTAAAATTTGAATTATGCACACAAAGGTGACACATTCCCTCTTAGAACCACGAGCCTTCTTGAGAGAAGCTCCGGTTTGCAAAAAGTTTATACCAAAACTTGTTCCTATTCTGCAATTTTTTTTACCACAGCATGGTAGTACCATGACATGACACCATGCCAAGTTTCATGATTTTCAGGCGTGTTTTGGATTTACAAGAATTTTATAACCAAGCTTCTCAATGTTCTCGGTTGAACCATGATGCCTAGATGTTTGAATTTCATTCCCATTTCTTGCATGGGACCTAGAAATTCACCCGAGGACACACATGTGATTTTTCTGTCAACTTTGGTGGACGGGAGCATGTGCTTGTAGTTCAAATTTGAATTATGCACATTAAATGACCAGAAACTCAATTAATGTATAAAAAAGGCCAAATGAACCCGGAATAATTCCAAAATTTAACAGGGCACTCATATAGTTTCATGTTGCCTCTTTAAAGAAAATCTGGGGGAGGCAGCGTATATTGTTTCGCACACAAAGGTATAAAGAAATAAAGACATTAGCATACCTATTTAATTTTGGGGTTATTATTATTTATGCCACTAGTAGTGTATCAATCCTCAGTTTTGCGATTAGAAGTTACAACTACTCAAAAAATGCCATCGATCCGTGAGATGCCTGCTCAAAATTCCAATTAGATATCTAAAAAATGCCATCGTTAAGTTAGATGTTTGCTTAGAAATGCCATTAGACATTGTTATTTTCACGTCAAACCCGTTGACCATGTTATATGACAAAAATAAGCCTATTCTCACAATGATAAGTTAATGGTTTCCGGCACAACACACCCCTCAACTAAAACTAAGCACCCTAGAATTCTTTGACAAAACTAAGCACCCTGGAATTCTTTGACAACTAAACTGCTGGCTATATGATGTTGGCAATATATATTGTATGTATATAATGTCAAGAAACGAGTGGTAGTACTATACCAATAAAGATGAAATGTACGAAATATAACGAGAAGAAACATAACATAGTTCTGTTGGGGGCTCAGCACAACACACCCCTCAAATAAAACTAAGCACAACAGAAATTAAACTAAGCAACAAATCCGGTAGACACTGCATTAGAACCACCATGAGCAACGACACTGCCACCTTACTCGGAGTCCTCGTCCACGCCCTCGACTTCGTCCTTGTCCCTCTTCCTCTTGGGCGATACTTCTTTGCTTGAACCTCACACTTCGCTCTTGCTCTTCATCCAACCCTTGTAGATATGGAAACAAAGGTAGCCAGCCATTGCAGCGTAGTGGATGTGGTCTATATCTAGTACATTCCACTGCCATGCATGACGATGAAACGTGTATGGAGGTTTCTCTATTTTACCGTACGAAGGATGAACCATGGCTTCTGCCAGGGTCAGCATTGAAGGCTGAGAGGAGGACACCGGCTTGCCTTCTGGAGATCGAAGGGCTGGCCTACAACGAGGCCTATCCGACCCAGGATTTCCTTATCGTTCCTAAAGTCTACAGTAACGAATTTGACTCGGCCGCCCTTGAGGAACTTCTTAAATTCCTCGCACTCAACGTCGGCATGGCATATGTGGTAGACCAAGCATAAGTCATGCACGCAAACCTGGATCACGGCGGGCTTCTTCTTCTCTGCCTCCCTTAGTTTCTTCTCGCTTCCCAGGACTGTGGTGTACTCAACATCTAGCCCAGTGACCCAGTCATCATTTGTGTTTTCAAACATGTGTTTGAAGAAAGCAAGGCATTCTTTCAGCGTGGCGGAAGAACGGGTGTAGATGACGTCGAACTCATCGCCGGTGATGGTTCTAACCTTGGACTCACCGCCGATCATGGAGATTTGGGACGCCATGGATTTGGGAGGAGGGTTAGGATTAGTGGAACTACCGTAATGTGAAAGGACGGGACGACTAGGAGCGGTTTATCGATTGTAAAAATGTCGAGTGGGGGGCGCGTGCGAATGGCGGGGTAGTGGCTTGCCTGGTGGATAAATGGATTCATGCACAGTACTATGGGGGCCCAATTAGATGTCATGTCTACTCGACACCCAATTAAATGGCTTTCGATGTCATGTCAAACGTCGGGAAAATTACAGGTGATATGAAGCTGTTGCACCCCGGCTCAGAGAAACCGGAACGCCCCATATTCCAGCCCAAAGATCGAGGAGAAGTCTCTGGAATGCGGCACTGCTTGACATAGAACAAATCAGCTCTTATTACAAGAATAATAATACAAGGGTCTGATGTTACAAAGAAGCACATCAGCACGGCGACACTACGCCTGCGATACTACACTTGCTCTATGCTAGTAGCGGAACAACTAGTAGCAGCGGAACGACGACGAAGGTGGTGAACTCCACTCTGTAGGGACTCTGGCTGGGACACGATCTAGCTCGCTCAAACTGAAACCACGACAAGCAATCAAGCAATCACGACATCACCTGCAATCTGGCATGACACGCCAGGTCAGTACATTGAATGTACTTGCAAGCTCACAACAACCAAAAGCATCAAAGAAAGGCAACAACATAGCATTAAGCAGGTTCATTAAATTAACATCTACCATGATATGACAGCAACTACTAAGCATGATATGAAACTACAACAATACTGATAAACCAACATCTCATTCCCAACAACAAGCTCATTCTTGGCTAACCGGCCAAGCAATATACCATCTCGACCACCTCGTGGTCCATATGATCACCTCGTGATCAAAACATCCACATGATTACCTCGTGACCAACATATCCACATGGTCACCTCGTGACCACATCACAAACTGAATGATCATCCTCAAGATCATCTCAACATCATCATCAACATCCTGCCAAACTGTTACTGCTCACATACATCATATAAATCAACTATAAGTCATTCCGTCATGTGAGTGTTGGTCGAACGGTGTGACCTAGTACGGACGCGGCTATCGATAGCTTAAACACACACTCTGCAGAGGTAGCGCACTGTACCCACACCACGGAACCCATGGCCTCGCACTCCCATTCGGGTGGACCAACGGCGTTCCGACAAAACCGATCTACTGCCATGACACTCTCCCGGCCACTCCAACCAACACCCCCATTGGGTTCTGTCCTGGCTGGCCCCGTACGTACCAAAGGCACCAATGGCCACCGTCGTGGCAAACAAAAACGGTCCCAAACGGGGATATGTGCACATAACCAAAGTCGGGCTCACAAGGCTTATGTCCGCCTACCTGATCAGGGTAGCGCGCGCCCATAACCTTCCCTCGTTGGAGGCACCGGCGAGAGGCACGACAATAGCATCGCATTACGGCCTTCCCATAAAGGCAAATGTGGTTGCACTGGAGAAAGCCCGGTTCGGTGGCACCGGACCAACTTAATGATGGAATTTATCCCCCAAAATATAACTGTGATAACTGATACTCCGATATCAACTATCAATCTATAATCCAAGTCATAGCAATATCCAACAAATAATCCGAACATAATATCATCAAACCAAAATACTCCGAGGACAACATAACACTACTATCATGATGAATCCAATAACGATAAAACTACTACTCAAATATCAAGAACTAATTATCCAACTATGATCCACATGCAAGCATCACCTCAACATCATACTCCAAAACATAATATCATCTAGCATCATGATGAAAATAACACTAGCCACTAATAATCCAACGGCAACATGATATCCAAAGTAATACTCCAAAATAACACCATATACCATCATGAAAATTATCATAATAGCCACTAAGAATCCAAAGGCACATGTCATCCACCTAATCATCAAAATATAAGTCCTAGAACTCCAAGCAATATCATGGCAATATCAAGATCAAAACAATACTCCGAGAAACGCCGTGAACAAATCATACATAGCTAATGCAATATTTTAAGCAAGTTCAAATAAATAAACCATGTCACTGCATTACAATCATGAAAATGGAGGGTGTGACTTGCCTGGAGTGGAAGAAATCACCGGGAAGAAGTGCGAGAAGCTCGCGGAAAGAATTGTCGGGAAACGTTCTCTCTCGGAGGGGGCTGATTAACCGCAATGGCAAAATGGTCATTTTAAAAATGTCAAAACATGGTGAAAATCATACCAATAGAACGGTCTCGACGAAACGAAGAAGTGGGCTTTGGAATCACCTCATTTGGAGCAATGGGTAAAAAGATATGAATGTTTTTCTACCAGGGACCTATCTGTAAAGAAATCATCAAAAACAGACCCTCGGCTGGAAAAATAGAACGCGCCTTTCTCAGAAACACGCTTTCTTGAGAGGAAAGCGCATTCTAGACCGAAGAAGGACCGGGATACTCTTTCGGTAAGGGTAAGCGTACTCCCCAGGAGTACGTCTCCACTTATCCACGACAGCGGTGGCGGGACCGGGCCTTGGTCTCGCTGACGAGCGGGGCCCGCCGCCTCTTCTCTCTCCTCCTGGCCTTCTCCTTCTTCTCCCCCGATGCCGCACGCAGAGCAGAGGAGAGGCCGCCGGCGCCGGCGCTCGCTCCGGCCACTCGGGCCACCTTCGGTGGAGCTTGGACCGCCGGAGTGCTCAGGACTGCGAGGCAGACCTGTCCCTCCACCACCCGAACGTCAGGGGCTTCTCCGGGCTCCGAGGGAATTCATGGCCAGAGGTCAGCGGAGAAGGAATGGGGCACTGGGGTGGATCTAGGGTGGATGAGGAGGCCTCTGGTGGGGATATAACGGAGGGAGAGAGCTTGACTTGCTCGGATTTAGGCCGGAGTGGGCGGCGGCCGTGGCGGCAATGGTGGTTATGGAGGGCGGCTCGAGCTCGGGGAAATGGTCAGGGGAGGCTAGAGGAGGTGCAGGAGGCTAGTGATGAAGCAAGACGGGGTCGGGGTGGCCTTATATAGGCGGGGGAGGGGTGTGCCGTGCTGTTGTCGCCGCGGACGCGTGTGCGCGCACATGAGCTCGGAGGCAGGCGACGAGGGAGGCACAGGAGAGAGCTCACGGGGAGGAGGAGGCCAAAGGAGCGCAGGGAGGAACAGACGAGGAGGAAGACGACGTTCGGCGCACTGTGCTCCCGTGGGCGTTCGGCGGCGAGCGTCGGTGAGGAAGTGGATGGAGGGGGTGAGCTGTCCAGGGGGTGGCGACGATGAGGTAAAACGGTTAGACACACTTACGGGCGCGAAGACGACGAGAGGGGGAGGTGCCGAAGCACAAACGGCTACTGGACGCGGCCACTGCACAAAGAGCGCGTGCACTGTGATGCCATTAACGCGGTCACCCGTGCATTGGCATGTAGCGGGGGAGATGGGCTTGACAATGTTGTCTAGTGGTAAGTTCTTCCAGGGTAGGTCTCAACTACGGTGGTAGATCGAGGAAAACTGCTCTGGTTAAATGGTAAGAACCCTCCGAAGTTTACTGCAGTAAACTTGGGTGAGCACTGGTGATCAACAGGAAAGTGTTTGGGAGCAATGGAGTTGTCTTCTAGGTTTAGGGTAAGAAGGACTTTCATCCTTGTAACTTTGAGAAGATTTGGATCAAGATTTAATGTAGTTGCTTTACAACTGACCAAAATGGTCCAGAAACATGATCAGGAAGGTGCACTCACATGGTGATGCCGCATGGGCTGAAATTTGGCAAGGCTTAGTGACTTGATCATATAAAGATGCTGTAAAAGTTTCATACTAATTGGATTCATCAAAATGGTACTTGCTTCACAAACATCTTTGCTGACCAGAAACTTGCAATAATTATAGAGAAATATTGGCTAGGTGAAATGGTGCCAAATTTGGTGGAGAGAAGTTATTTGGGTAGGAGGAACAATCTGGTAATTTATCCGGATTTTTGAAGCAATATAAAATTCACTTGCTTCACAACCTAAAAATATTGCCAAAATCAAAGATTTGGCCCTGTGCTCTCATAAATGATTGGATGGGGCATAAATTTGGAGGAGGCTAATTATATGAGCACAAGAAGAGGTATGCAAAATTTCAACTGATTTGGATAACCCTAGGTAGCACTTCCTTCACAATGGCTTCTGTCTGACAAAAACTTTGAAAAATCATTGAGGAAGATTGGCTAGGCAAATAAATTGAATTTTGGCATGAGGCAATTATTTGGACATAAAAGAATGCCCAACAAGTTTGGGAGCAAACCAGATTGGATAGGTGGCACTTCCTTCACAATATGCCACTCTGGACAGAAATATAGAATAATTATTGGGGAATTATTCTTGGGCTAGGACAGGAAAGTTTGGGCATATTTGAGCAATATATGGCCCAAAGGAAATATGAGAATTATTTGGGAATTTTTGGATGGACAGAAATATAGGTTGCTTCACAACCTAGGGCAGATAGGATTATTCCTTTAATAGAAAAAGGAATGTTTCCTAGAAAAAGAGTTTAGGGTTTGGTCAAGGAGTGAAGTGACATGATCTTGGCAAGGTTTTGAGAATGATGAGCCACTTGGGAGGGGAAAATGATGATGATTTCCCAGGTGGCAAGGCCACAGAACCACTCCAAAAAGAAAAACAGAGCAAAACCCAATTAAATTAAAAGAAAAAGAAAAGGGCCAAAATCCAGGTTGTTACAAACCTTCCCCCCTTAAAGAAATCTCGTCCTCGAGATTTGGTTGCTTAGGGAACAAGTATGACTTGAGGACACCATTTCCAACTCGGGTATCCTTTTTCCTTTATTTATTGCTCCCCAAGAATTTCAGATGATTAACTTACCTTGCTCTGGGGTGGCTTGCTTCACCTTTCCCCAAATTCTGACGGGTTTTTGCTCATATTCCAACTCCTTTTTACTGGCGTTGATTCTCCATACCCGGGATGATATCCAATGGATCTGAGCATAAATTTTCTTTTGGTCATGAAAACCTTTTTACTTCTGTCAAGGGTTGCTTCAAATAAACACAGGCCTTCTGGTTTCAATAAAGGCTGAGAATTAATCATGGCCATCTTCTGACGGGATCTGACTGCTCATAGGTGGTACTGATTTATTTCCTTTGGCTCGAGCATGTGGCATATACCAGAGATTTTACTGCCTTCTGCCGTGAGCAACATAGCGGTGTATGGAGTTATAGCTATGTCATACCTCAAATATTTGCATCTTGAGACTTTGCCCAACAGGGGGCTGACGGACAAATACTTTTCCTGACAGACTGACCGTGTACTTTATTCCGTCGACGAGTATACCAGGTCTGACCTGATTATTCGGCTTTTGTCTTCCTCATTTTGTCAGTATACCCATCTTTGGTAATATGTTGTGATATGTTTTAACACTGCCGCTGAGGTCAAACTGTTGAGGTTGCAAAGGAAACTTGGATCTGACAGAACAGACTTGGATATTCCATACTAACCATGTCAAGCGGGTCAGCGGGATATGAAAATCCTTGTAAATAGAGTAGGTCGCTGAAGGTGTATGTCTTTGTGGATCCATATGGAATTATGGCCTCCAACTGACTTGGGGTATCCGGACCCTGATGGTCGTGCAAAATCAACATACCTTTGTTGTCGGTCTCACCTTATAACGGTCATGATTTTCTTTGTCAGGATACCTTGCTAAAATAACTTGGCCACGCATGTCCTTGATTCTTCGTATGACCATGGATGTGATTAATATTTTTGACATTATTCCTTGTGCTTGTTTTTCTGACCTGTGTCCGCACATATATGACATATAATCAGGGTTTGTAGCTATACGGAGCTCATTGCTGAGGCCAATCATACAAGAAGGTGACAAGGTTTCATGATATCACCTTATCTGGTGCGGGAATAATGACCTTGATGACCATTGTCAAGACTTTGTATTCTGCGATGTCATCCCCAGATCTTGTCGATCCTTGTAATTCGTGAGATGTATCTCTGCTTATTTTCCTTTACTTGACTCATGAGGTTGTCGAATCCTTACTTTCCTTAGGTATATCTGTTGGTTCCTTTCCGCAATCTCGTATGAGTAACTGATCTGACTGGGGATACATGTTCACCATATGTGTGGAAAGGTATGTAGCCGAACATTTGATTTCTGAATAAGACACATGCCTTCACTGATTTGTGTCTCTGACAAAATGTTGCGAGTCGGATTCTTGAGCGTTGCTGCCATACATTGGCAACTCATCATATAACCTCTGAGGACGGTGCAATAGTGTGGTACTGATGTGGACTGAGTGGCTTACGAGAGAAGCCATCTGAGTAGCTTGCTGAGGAGGACTTGTTAACTTCTGCGCAAATCTTTTGTCTGGGTATCGTGCAGAAGAAGGCTCTATAGCTTACACACGAAGCTTGGTCTGATTATTGTGCTGGAGAAGCCTGACTCCCGTACTTGAGAAGCTTCTCCTCGGATTTGCTTGTTGAGAAAAATTAATTTTCGTCTGTCACAAGATTTTACCGAGATTTCTTGCTGAGAAAGACCGGGTATCTTGGACCGGAAATTGTTCACATATCATGCTGAGGAAAAATGAGGAGCCTTGCATCATAAATTTATTCCGATAACGTGTGGAAGAATACTAAGTTTCTTACATCCAAAACTTCATACTGATATGCAGACTGAAATCCATACACACCTCCATAATATTCTGAGGCTGATTATTTGCATGAGAAAAATGGTTTGACTGTCTTCCTCGAGCATGTCACATTCTGACTTTATTTCAGATGATAACATATTTCAAGCATCATGCCTTGCTGAGCCAAAATTTTCTATATGATCCATACCTTTGACTGAAAATATACCGTTGATCTTGTACCTGACTTGTCTTGCTGCTAACTTGACTATTACTGCTGTGAGTATTTTGTACCGATGTAGACTTGAGTTATCAGTACTGTTGTGAGGAGTGCACACTAATGCAAAATTGATTACCAGCCTCAAAATCAGATATTCCCCATTTCACTATAGTCAGCTAAGAATTCCATTCTGTTTAGCTGAGTTTCCAAATATTTGAACTCCTTATTACTTCTTCGAGTCCGGTGTCAGTTCATGAGCAACTCTTTATAGGGGAAAAATAATGTAACACCGGGGCCCAAAAAGAAAGAAGCAAAAGAAAACTCAACTAAACAAAAGCACACAACAACAATCAATTCACACACAATCAATGTCACATATTACTGCTAGTCACACAATATGCATGCCTACTTTAGCACACAAATCTCGCGGGATCTCCGGTTCTACGATCTAGCATGGTGTGACGATCTAGCATGGTTCTACGATCTCGCGGGATCAGTAGCCTAATATATTTATTTCTCAATTTCAACAAATGATTAATTCACTACATACTAAGAAAACAAATGTGTACACCCTCCATTTTTATTTAAGTCTGTGTATTAGCATTGGTCAAAGTCAAGTTTTGTAAACTCTCAGAAAGTTTATAACAAAAAATATTAACATATACAATAACAAATAATTACCATTAGAATCATTATTGATTGTACTTTCACATCATACATATCTGTTATGGTAAATGTTTATATTTTTCTATAAACTTGGTCAAACTTTAGGAAGTTTGACTTCGGTCAAACCTAATATGCAGAGTTTACTAGTACTACTCGCTAGTTGCTTAGCCGAATCACCCAACACGCCACAGGTCGAGTTCAGTGTCACAAAATTTTGAGGTCGGTGGGAAAATCTCCCGCGACCATGATTCGAGGAGTGGGAAGTTAGCATCATAGCCATCAGAACAGGCCTACGGATGACGGTTGGTAGGGGGCTGTTTTCGTAACTTCAGGATCACCCTACCCAGCCAACCCAACCCCGGCACCCAGAGTAGTACACCTGAATACTCCCCATTTTCTATCCCAACCGCAAAATAGACTTCTCCACGGCACCGTAGCCTTCGTGCTCCTCCCCTTCTACATCGGCGCACTCGTCCACCGCAGCGCATCTGCCTCATCGACGACCTCGTACGCCGCAATGGAGCCGATCCACCGTCGTCATCGTACACGGAGCCTATTCCCTGGCATTGTCTTCCACGGTCTCGGATCTGCTTCCCAGAAGCCGATGCCAAGCGCAGAAGCACCACCGTCATGGACAATGAACTGACTCCCGTTGCCGACCATGACTCACAGAGGCCGCTGAGGGAGTCCTGGACTAAGGGGTCCTCAGGCGTCCGGCCTATTATCCATGGGCCGGACTGATGGGCTGTGAAGACATGAAGGCCGAAGACTGCACCGTGTCTGGATTGGACTCTACTTGGCATGGAGGGCAAGCTTGGCGACCGACTATGAAGATTCCTTCTTATGTAACCGATTCCATGTAAACCCTAGACCCCCCTGGTGTCTATATAAACAGGAGGGGTTAGTCCGGAAAAGACAGATTCATTACCATATTCATAGGCTAGGCTTTTAGGGTTTAGCCATTACGATTTCGTGGTAGATCAACTCTTGTAACACTCATATTCATCAAGATCAATCAAGCAGGAAGTAGGGTATTACCTCCATAGAGAGGGCCCGAACCTGGGTAAACATCGTGTCCCCCGTCTCCTGTTACCATCGATCCTAGACGCACAGTTCGGGACCCCCTACCCGAGATCCGCCGGTTTTGACACTGACATTGGTGCTTTCATTGAGAGTTCCGCTGTGCCTTCGCCAAGAGGATTGATGGCTCGCCTTGTTTTCAAGGATAATATCATCTCCGGAGGAGTCCTGCCCCAGGCCAAACTCTCCGGCTGGGCGGATTCGTCATGACCGCCGGGTCGGCCCTTAAGCCGCCGACGACTTCTCAAGTCATCGAAAATCGCCTCCGCGTCGATCCCGAATACTCCTCCCGGATGGATCCAATGGTGTTGTCGTCGTTAAACAAACTCCTGGATCGCATAGCCGCCTTGGGGGTCGCTACAGACTACGATCGGGTTGGGCTTAAACCCGACTAGAGAGAAATCAAAACTCCGCCGATCACCCATCAGATAGCGGTAGTCGAGGAGCGGAGCAACTCTTCTGCTATATTGAAGACGAACTATGTTTGGATCTCCGATCTCGAAGGGTCGGATATTCTTCGGCAGAAAGGCGTGTCCCGTCCCCCGAACATGGAGTCGGACGATAAGCCTAAAAAATCAGTCGATATCCCGGAGCCCGAACTGCCAGGTCCGATAGATCTTCAAACTCCGGATCCAAATTCGAGTCAGGGTTCGGATTTCGCTCCACCCACCCATCCGGACATAGACGCTCTCATGAGCATCAAACAAAAGTCTCAGGAAACAGTCCACCACTTCTGGGCCAGATTCCTCCTTGTCAAAAATAAGGTAAAAGATTGCCGCGACGAAGACGTGATAGCGGCATTCCACAACAATTGCGCGGACGAAGGTATCCGCAACGCCATCAATCGCCGCCGCATAGTAAAGTTCGCTGACTTAGCAACTATCGTACAAAAGTACAGCACGATGGAAAGCACCTAGAAAATTCAGGCAGCCCGCTGGGAACTATCGGTCCCAACTCAACTCATCCTACAGGCGAAAAGGACGCACCCCCGTGGCATGCCCAGCCGAACAGTCAAAAAACATAAACCCATTACGCTGCACGGCACCGTTCTGTAGGGATGGCTTAATGGCCCATGTAAAATACACACGACGCCAGATACCGTGGCAACCCACAGCCTCAGAGCATGTTGGATACTTTGGCAGGTAGCCAAGAGCGGCGAGGACATCCTCATCAAGGGCACCCCAGAACAACACCCTCCAGCAAACGACGACAATAGAGTATTGACAGTCTTCGAGACATTCGCTATAAACAATAAGCATAAAAGGGCACTGCACGATCTCGCCGAAGTTTGCCAGGTCACCGCAATTAACCCCTGGAACGACACGGCCATAACCTTTAATGCCAGTGACGAACCTAAATACAGAACAGTCCGAGCGCCAGCTGCATTAGTCCTCAGTCCCATCGTGGACGGTTTTCGACTCACGAAAGTCCTCATGGACGGCGACAGCGGACTAAACCTCATTTACGAGGACACGCTCCACAAGATGGAAATAGACAGGAACCGCATCAAGAAAAGCAGCACAACCTTTCGAGGTATCAATCCCAGCCAGGAAGCACGGTGTGCGGGAAAAATTACACTTGATGTGGTATTCGGCACGCCGGAGAATTATCGGTCCGAAGAAATAACTTTCCAGGTGGCCCCTTTCAACAGTGGATACCATGCCCTATTAGGGCGAGAGGTCTTCATGCTCTTTCAAGCCATACCTCATTATGGGTATATGAAGCTAAAAATGCCCTGGCCTAATGGAATAATCACCCTCATTAGTGATCTAGATATAGCACTCCGCGCCGAGAACAAAACCGCATCCTTGGCCCTCGAGGCATTTTCTGAGGCCCTTGCGGCTGAAGAACTAACCGCACTACGCTCCACTATGGATAGAGATGATGTCATCCTGGACAAAAGACCCAAATCCACTTCCTTCAAGCCAGCAGAAGAAACGGTCAAATTTCAGGTCCATCCAACAGACCCGAAGAAGACAACTTCCATCGGAGCGCAACTCAGCCCCACAGTAGACGCCGCACTACGAGACTTCTTGCACGAAAACTGGGATATATTCGCCTAGCACCCCTCAGATATGCCAGGAATCCCGCGTGAGTTGGCCAAACACAGCCTCAACATACTAAAGGGATATAAACCGGTCAAGCAAACACTGCGGCGCTTTTCCGAACCCAAACGACAAGCTATGGGTGAGGAGCCAGCCAAACTCATCGAGGCCGGATTCATCAAAGATATTAAACATCCGGATTGGCTGGCAAACTTGGTAATGGTACCAAAGAAGGATAAATCATGGCGCCTATGCATCGACTTCAAAGAGCTTAACAAGGCTTGCCCCAAGGATCCCTTCCCTCTTCCACGCATTGATCAAATCATTGACGCTACCGCAGGACACGACTCGCTGGGCTTCCTTGATGCATATTTCAGATACCATCAAATCAAAATGAAGGAGTCCGATCAAGCCGCAACAACATTCATTACGCTGTACGGGCCATTTTGCTTCAACACCATGCCCTTTGGGCTCAAGAATGCCGGCGCCACCTACCAGCGCATGATCCAAACATGCCTCGAGAAACAGATCGGCAAAACAGTGGAGGCCTGCGTAGACGACGTCGTCATCAAAACTAGACATGTTGAAACACTAATAGACGACTTGCGTCTCACATTCGACAACCTACGCACATACGACATCAAGCTTAACCCGCAGAAGTCTCTCTTCGGCGTCCTCGCCGGTAAACTACTAGGCTTCATCGTTTCCAACAGAGGAATTGAAGCAAATCCAGCCAAAATCCGAGCTCTGTCGCAGTTGGCCACGCCAACCGAACTCAAACGGGTCCAAAAACTCGCCGGCTGCATGGCAGCTTTAAGCGGCTTTATCTCCACGTTGGGGGAAAAGGCACTGCCCCTTTATCGCCTTCTGCAGCGCACCGATAACTTCGAATGGACAGACACAGCGACAGCCGGACTAGATTAAATAAAAGCCCTTTTGGCAAGCAACCCAATCCTGGCCGCGCCAAACGTCGGCGAACCAATGCTTCCATATATATCGGCAACACACCAGGTGGTGAGCGCCGTACTCGTCGTCGAACGAGTATGGGACGGACACAAATTTCCGCTCCAGAAGCCGGTATACTACGTATCCACTGTCCTCACACCATGCAAATTCCGGTACCCTCACTATCAGAACATAGCATATGCAGTCTTCATGGCATCTTGAAAATTGCGACACTACTTTAGGAGTGTTCGATCAAGGTGGCTTCCGAAGTGCCCCTCAATGATATAATAAACAACCGGGATGCAACGGGCCGGATTGCCAAATGGGCCATTGAGCTCCTACCATTCGACAGCACATACAAACCACGGCGAGCCATCAAATGCCAGGTACTGGCTGACTTCGTCGGCGAATGGACAGAGGCTGAACTCCCTAAAGAGTACGGTGCATATTCCAACTGGGTCATGCATTTTGACGGCTCCAAAATGTTGGCAGGGCTAGGGGCAAGCGTCGTATTAACATCCCCACAGGAGATATCGTCCAGTACGTACTCCAAATATTATACACAGACTCCAACAACGCAGCCGAATACGAGGCCTTGCTTCATGGCCTTCGGATAGCAGTATAAATGGGCATACAACGCCTGGAGGTGCGCGGGGACTCAAAACTCGCAATATCCCAAATTAATGGAGACTTTGATGCCAAAGATCCGAAGATGGCAGCTTATCGCAATGCCATCTTGAAAATGTCGGCTCGGTTCGAGGGGCTCAAATTTCATCACGTTGCCCGCGAAAGTAATCAGGCGGCAGACGTCCTTGCTCGCATAGGCGCTAAGCGCGACCCCGTCCCACATAACATCTTCCTCGAAAGGCTCTTCAAGCCATCCATGGTGTGGCAAGGGGGAGATAGCAACGACAGTCCCGTTCCGAACACAAACACAGATAGCGAACACGCTGATATCATCGGAGGCTCAGCCACCGAAATAACACCATCGGCCCACCTCATCATGGCAGTAATTGCCCCATGGACCGAACCATTCTTGGCCTACTTTAATAGGAAGGAGCTCCCAGAAGATCAGAACGAGGCTCGCCGCATATTCCGGTGTTCAAAGGCCTATAAAGTTCACGAGGTAGAGCTCTACAAGAAAAGCACTACCGGAGTCCTTCAAAGGTGTATCTCCGAGGAGGAGGGGCGGCAACTCTTGGCAGAAATTCACGCCGGTCTCGGTGGGCACCACGCCGCAGCCTGGGCACTTGTCAGCAATGCTTCCGAACAGGATTCTATTGGCCTACGGCCCGGGCAGACGCACAGGACCTCGTCCAGCGCTGCATTGGATGCCAACTCTTCGCCAACCAAAGCCATATGCCCCCAACCGCCCTACAAACAATCCCCATTACATGTCCCTTTTGCGGTCTGGGGCTTGGACATGGTTGGACCCCTTAAAGGGGGAAGCCATAAGAAAAAAATATCTGCTGGTCATGGTGGACAAATTCACCAAGTGGATAGAGGCTAGACCAGTTAAAACGGTCGTGTCTGGACCGGTGATCGCATTTATATCCGATGTGGTGCACCGTTATGGTGTACCGCATAGCATCATCACTGATAACGGTTCCAATTTCATAGCTGATGAGGTGAAAACCTGGTGTGCTAATCTGGGCATTATGCTTGATTACGCCTCTGTCTACCACCCGGAAACAAACGGTCAAGTCGAGCGAGCTAATGGTCTTATTATGAGCGGCATCAAACCCAGGCTAGTGCGGTCTTTGAAAGAATCAGACAAACACTGGGTAGAGGAGCTTGACTCCGTACTCTGGGGGCTGCGGACCACGCCCAACCGTACTATCGGATACACACCTTTCTTCATGGTGTACGATGCAGAGGCTGTATTGCCCTGTGATATTATACATGACTCACCTCGAGTGCGTATGTACGAAGAGAAAGTGGCCGAGTTCGATCGGAAGGACAGCCTAGACGCCCTGGAGGAGGAGCGCGACGTCGCCAAAGCCCGTTCAACATTTTATCAGCAGCAGGCTCGAAGATATCAAAGCAGAGAAGTACGGGCCAAGACTTACAATGTTGGCGAACTCGTTCTATGCTTGCCGGAGAAGAAAAAGGACAAACTCAAGCCCAAATGGGAGGGTCCCTTCATAATCGACGAATTTCTTACCGGAGGAGCGTACCGTCTTCGTGACGCATCAGACAATCGCCTAGAGCCGAACCCCTGGAACGCGGCCAGACTCCGAAGGTTCTATGCCTAGCGCCGAACTCTTTGTTAGTCTCCTTCTCCCCTATAGTTTCCATTACTTTTTCTCCCTTTTACACAATTCCTTTTTTTCGCTTTAAAGCTCTCATTCGGCTTGACCGAACACTGCTGACGTACACATTTTTACATATGTACGCCCATCATACCTTGGGGCTTCTTTAACAGAAGTTTGTTAATACCATTTTCCGGGCATCAAGGTCACCATACATACGCACTCTTCCCGTATGTCTTTTCTTCACCATTATATGCATCAATATGACTTAAGTTTTGGCCAAGCTGGGTTGCCTGGCTCCTGTGTTTACCCCTACATTCCCGATTGTTCGGCTAGGTGGTAAAGGGAGCACCTCTGTGATTATTACTGCCGGGTTATCCGGATGTGTACCTCAGACTGGGTGAAGCCGAAAGCTAGCATTCTTAAGGGAATATTCGGTCGGTGGATGAAAAATACTCTTTGCATTCACTCTATGGTGAACCCCCAGAAGCTATACACACTGTGATTACATCACAATTCGGACATGTCTACTAATGCATGCACACCCAGGGAAAGGAACCCTTAACGAAACTATTCTCCCTGGAAGATGTTTCTTACAATCTCAATGTAATATAACATAACTAGCCGGATACAACTTGTCTGTTCAAGCAACTATGGCCCCTACGCCTAGTTTTCCAGGCATACCCCGGTCTATTCGGCTGCGAGGGTATTCGGAAACACTCCGCACCATCGAGTCTGGAGGTTGAAGCGAAAAGGTATGCCATGACAAATGCTATACAATTCAGCTAGAATTACATAGGGTAAGGAAAGTACATAGTCACTAGGACTCAAATACTTCCTTCTCTATACCATCCAATAGGCGGTCTAACTTACAATCCTGTTGGGAATATTTGGCGGCTACCTCTACTTGGTCATACACTAAACTAACGGGAATTTCCTCCCCATTCGACCCTAGCGGTTTGACCCAAGCCATGTGATTAAGATCAAGTTTGGTATACCGAGTTTTCACCATGGCCCAAGCTTTTCGCGCACCCTCTCGACAGGCCGATATCTTCCATAATCGGATACGCCGCCGCGCTCCTTTGGACAGCTCTACAAGCTCCTCCATACTTCCTGGAGGGGAGGCAGATGGCCATAAGGCCTTGGCAACACTCCGCATGGCCAGCCGAGCATGCTCGTGCAACTGCGACAGTCTTTGCAGCAGATCACCAGCTGATCCGGACACCTCCTCTTCAGGACGGCCCATTAATATACCTGCAATCATAATTATATCAGTTCTATCTATCTCCGAACTACTTTAACAATAGTTCGGACACATACTGAATATGCCGCCCTGCAGCTTCTTGCTACTTTAACAATAGTTCGGACACATACTGAATATGCCGCCACGCAGCTTCTTGTTCTCCTTCACGGAATCGGCTAGCTGGGCCCGCACATCCTTCAACTCTTCGCCTAGCTGGGTTTTGCAATCCTGGAGCTGGTTTTTCTCAACAATGGCCTGCTTTAGCACACGTTCTCCTGTAGCATGTAGCCTATTGGCTTCTTGTTCATTCGTTTGCGCGACTTCCAGCACCCCTTTGAGTTCCTCTGACAATCATGTCAGGATATAGGCAGGACTGTTAGCATTAATGGCATATGATTATATTTTCTAGATGGAGGGGAAAATTACAAGGCGACGCCTTTTTGGACTTTTCCAATTTGGCGGTAGTAGCATTTAGCTGCGCCCGATATTATTCCAGCTCTTGGGTCAGCAGGTTGTTCTTCTCTGTAAGAACCTGGTCATACAATGGGCCTTAAATTAGTTATACCAACTGCTTTCAGTCCCAGGTATATGGCTATCCTTTTTTGACAAAGAAAACATACCTGCACATCTGTCAGATATTGCCTCGTGGCTTTTCTAAGCCCGTGTCGAGCAGCTCGGATGTATGTGTCGCTCGAGCTAAAGGCATTAAATGCCTCGTCCGAGAACTTTGGGTCTCGTAAAATAGCTTTGCAGCGCCGATGATTCATGGCGCTCTCTACTTCCGAGTTGGTAACAGACATATTGTCCGAACCCTCAGCCGAAGGGCAGTCCGGCTTTGTTCCTACATCGGCCCCCGTCTCCCCGACCGGATCTAAATCTTGGTCGTTGGGAGCGCGGCCGGCCGGACCCCCGGACACAGTTCGGCAAACCTTTTTCCTGTAATCAAACAGGCGCATAGGTCACAGTTGGACACGGCCACTGAAAAATATATTTATCCGTACCTCCTCGACGAGGGCCCGGTGGTGCCTTCACTGGCCCTCCTCTTCGAAGGCCTGCCCGGCGCAGGAACCGATTTCCTCGGTATCGTCAAACGCCTCCCCTGTAGAACGCGCGATAATCTGGTGGGTGAGGCAGAGTACGAGCACCCTTTCAAAGAAGGTGTTTCTTGATTACTTACCTGTGAAGCAGGAAAAACGCCGGGGTAGTCGGCGATAATGGCCACTTCTGTGCCATCATAGCTCGTCTGGTAAAACAGCCCCTCCGCGAGCACCACAAATAAATCCGGATCCTCTTCAAACCCGGGATCAAGCTCCCAGTTGTGGTCCTCTGGCTGTGGGGCGGGACTATAAAATCCCTCGGTGACCTTTCACCCGTGCTGTCATAAGCAAAGAAACTAGAAATTTATCAAAGGCAATTCGGAGATGGAAGGAGCAAAAACAGAGGGCTCGGGCCTTACCCAACTGGGAGGGTTATAAATAGAGTACCTATCTCTGAGTTTGATGCGAAGAAATTCCTTTTCCTCCCCTTTGAACAGTTCGGCTAATATCTTAGCCAAAGCGGCAGGGGCATCCAGACCTTTCCGGCCGCAGCGAGAGGTGTCGTCCTCCCCATTGTAGTGCCACATTGGAAGCCCTCTGTATTGGAGCGGCTGAACCCCTCGCGGTATGGAGATCTCCATAACCTCGATTACTGTGAGTCCGGACTGAGTGAGCTCTTTTATCTTGCTCATCAGCTGATGAACCTCCGCACCATCTTCCTCTTCAAGACTCCGGGGACACCAACTGTGGCGTTTCTTCAGCGGGACGCGCGCAAATTCAGGAAGACCCTTTCGAACCGGGTCGGGAAGCGCGACGTCCTCTATATAAAACCATTCGGAGGGCCATTCATCAGGTGCCTTCCTTGGTGTGCCGGATGGATATCCGGTATCGGCGACGCGCCATACTTCGGCTCCGCCCACTTCAAATATTGACCCTTCGTGATTGCGCGGGACGAGACAGAACAATTTTCTCCACAGTTCAAAGTGGGCTTCAACACCCAGAAATAACTCGCATAGAGCGACGTAACCTGCGATGTGCAGGACAGAGGCGGGAGTGAGGTTGTGAAGCTGGAGGCCATAATATTCCAGAAACCCTCAGAGGAACGGATGGACTGGAAATTCGACGCCTCTTAGCAGATAGGGGACGAAGCACACTCGCACCCCCGGAGGGATTGGGGAAGTCCTCCGCCTGAGTCACGCCATTAAAGGAGGCCGACCCTGCTCGAACAGGAACCAGATCCGCTGGAGGAAGAAATCCCTGCGTTTGCAACTTTGCTAGTTGACTATGAGTCACAGAGCACTTCTCCCACTCGCTTCTCTTAGGATTGGAGCGAGAGGAGGAGCTGGGAATGCTAGCCATGATGGAATGGTTTCTCCTAGCAGTCTCTGGGGATTTTCTCGGCGTAGTGTAGCCTGGATCTAAGATCCGGTATCTTTAAATAGGCGCTTTGCCATGCATGGATGAGGTGTAATTCGCGAAAATACCCTGACTCCCCGCATTCGCTTGACACGTGGAAGATGAAGTTATTTGCGCACAGAAGCCGAGGGGAGTGATATTGGATCAATGGCCGAATATACTACTTGGAGAAGGAACCTGCCTTGCAATGCCGAAGACAATATGAGTGCCGAGCACCTCGCTATTGAAGACTGGTTCGGGGGCTACTGAGGGAGTCCAGGACAAAGGGGTCCACAGGCGTCCGACCTGTTATCCATGGGCCGGACTGATGGGCTGTGAAGACATGAAGGCCGAAGACTGCACTGTGTCCGTATTGGACTCTACTTGGCGTGGAGGGCAAGCTTGGCAACCGACTATGAAGATTCCTTCTTATGTAACCGATGCCATGTAAACCCTAGATCCCCCCGGTGTCTATATAAATCGGAGGGGTTAGTCCGGAAAAGACAGATTCACTACCATATTCATAGGCTAGGCTTTTAGGGTTTAGCCATTATGATCTCGTGGTAGATCAACTCTTGTAACACTCATATTCAGCAAGATCAATCAAGCAGGAAGTAGGGTATTACGTCCATAGAGAGGGCCCGAACCTGGGTAAACATCGTGTCCCCCGTCTCCTGTTACCATCGATCCTAGACGCATAGTTCGGGACCCCCTACCAGAGATCCGTTGGTTTTGACACCGACAGCCGCCGCAACCATCGTTCTCCTCCTCGATTGGTAATGTGTGTATTGAATCACTTAGCAGTACATGTGCAGTTCCAATTTTGTTCATACCTACCCTTCAAATTTCCTGGGTGTTATTGTTCCCGTAAAAGTAATTGGTTACAGCCTCCATTGTCCAATGGAATATCAGCTTGTAATTGTGTGTCGCTCCTGTATCGCGCTGTGCTTGGGTAGGTATTTCATCTGCAACCAGTAGTGTGGCAAATGACGGATAGTCTTTTAGAAGTAGCAAGATGCCCATGCGTTGCACGCATCAAGATGCATTTGTATGAGTAGTTTATCTTGTGGGAGAAAACGATGAACGAGGGAATGCCTTATTGGAAAATGCGGAGAGGGGTATGGGTATCTTTTTGCAAAATTGCCATAGTTTCCTTCCTATCCATCGGATATAAATCAGATGGCCTGTATTGCAGGATGGCAGGAAGACCATCGTCACCAACTCTGTTTTTTATAAGAGTAGGGAAAAAGTAGAGAGAAAAATAGAGAGTAGAGAAGTAGAGATAAATATTAAATATAAAATAAATATAACAGTAGAGAAGAGAGTAGAGATAGCAGAGACGTCGGGAAAAGATTGTGCGCGCGCGGGCAAAAGCGGTCGGGCGTGCGCTAGTTTTGGCGCGCGGCGTCCGGCCCGCTTTATAAAATACAACGCCCTCCCACCACTTTGTGCCTTGCCACCACTCTCTCCCCGCTCTATGCCTCGCCACCGCTCTCTCCCCACTCTTTCTCGCCTTGCCGCCGCCGCGCCACCATGCTGCCGCGTCGCCGGGAAATTTGGGATACCGCAGTGTCCGCGCGCGCCCCTCCGGCGGATTCTCCGCCGAGATCCGGTTCCGCGGGATGCGCCTCGGCCTCGGCAATTTCGACACCGCCAACGAGGCCGCCCGCGCGTATGAAGCGGCGGCGTGGCGCCTCCGCTAGCCTCATAGAACATTGAACTTCCCCAACATGCCGACGCGGGAGCGGGCACAGGAGCTCACGCCTCTGCCGCGGCTTATCACCGACCAGGATCGTCGTGACAACTAGAGGCAGGAGCACCATCTCGGCATCGCCGAGATGGACGAGGAAGCCATGGCGTTGTGGCGCCAACGCTTCCCGGAGGACATCATCAACGAGCACGAGTTCTACAAGCAAAGGAGGGTGGAGAGGGATAAGAGGAGGGCGGAGCGAGCCGCCTATCGCGAGGACAAGCGTAGGCGAAAAGCGGATGCTCAATTCAACATGAGGCTAGGAGCAGCATCGCCCTGGGAATCCGACGACGATCGTTATCTTCACACCTACAGTCATACGTCAGAGGAGGACATCACCGAGGAGGAGTCGGACGACGAGGAGTAGTTGAATAATCTATTTTTTATCTATCTATGCTGAGAACTATCCTCTACTCTCTATCTCTATTTCTCGATCTCAGCACTGTAAACGCTTTTTTAAAGCGCCGCGCGTTGCGATTCTGTTGGAGATGCTCTAACATGGCAGACGAGTGCTTTAATGTTGCCCACAAGATGCGCGAGTATTACTAGTAGTATATTTTTCTTGCCATGTTGAGATTTTAAAACCACGAGTGCGAACATGCAGAGGAGCAATGAAGACCAAACACGGGATATTGGGGACATCTTCAAGGAGCGTGGCAAGTTAAAGAGGAGCTGCACCGAACCTATAAAACGAGCTTTGGTAAGTAACACCCTTTCAATTACTTTTGTTTAGCCTCGTGTTCTTCTATGTGTATATGTTGTAGTTTCTGTTTCTCTTAAGCCTCGTGTTCTTCGATGTGTCATAAGAAGAGTCTTAATCATCCTAATGCTTTCGTTTTTAGCTTGATGTAGGAAGTGGGTGTTCTCGCCTTGTAGTCTGTTTTTATATTTTTTTCCTTTTGAATTCACTTCTCCCAGTTCTGTTTATCTGGCTTCTACTAAATGGATCTAGGTTGCTCTGAGTAATTATCTAAAAAAGAAGTAACTTCATGTCAGGATGCAGTTCCTGCGAGGAGGCAAGTATGGTCAAACTCGAGATCATGTTTCTAGAATGAGGCTGGATTACACACAAGGTGCCAGTTCCCTAATGATGCTGGATTAGACACAAGGTGCAAATTCCCAGATGATGCTGGATTACACACAAGCCAGGTGGAGTCGTCGGCTGTTTGTGTCCTCGTGGCTCTAGTAAAGGCTGAAAGAAAGCGTGCAGAAGCCCTTGAGAATGTAGATGAGTTCCTGAAGAAGCGAAAAGAGCAATCAGATGCTCTCTTCACCCATGCCAAAGAAGCGATGGAAGAAGCCAGAAATAAGCTAGCAGAGGCAGAGCAGGCTAGGCGTCTCCTGCTATCTAAAACTGTTGTCAATACAAAATTTCCTTCATAGTAGCTAGGTTCAAATGTTTATCCAGTCAGCATGCCTGTTGTGATGTCCGTGCATCTACTGATGTGGCACAAAATATATATTTTTGGGGTCATGTAATAACAACAATTACTTTCCAAACAATAACAGACGAAGCATTGGACATGGTATAGTTCACGCGCAAGCCCGACATTCCAAGTTCAACTTCCACATCAAACTCATGTTCAAGAATATCTCCATATTCATACATAATGTCCACAACCATTATTCACTTCAAAGCCAAAAAAATTTGAGGAGAGTTATGAATAAAGAAAAACCTCTAGTTCCTGCTACCAGTGCGAGCACAACAAGTCAAGACCATGCGTAATTAATTATATTGTGGTCATTTTTTGTGTTCTAAAATGCCGGCCAGCTCGCGGAAGGATGTGTTGCCGGCACACGCGCGGATTCAATGAAGGCAGGCGGGGCAGTCTGAAGCCGGTTGCATGCGGCGAGGAGGCATGTTCATCCGTGCCTGCAGCAAGTGGGGCCCTCTTGGCCGGTGCACCGGTTCAATGCCTGCGCTATGAGAGGTCTCGTCCGTGTCAGAGCAATCACTCCCTCCAGTCCTTTTTTGTTTGCGTATAACAAAATCTCATTTTCCATTCACATTTTACAAGTAAAATTCGTGGACAAACTTTGACCCAAAATACGATGGGGACTAGTAAACCAAAACGGATGTAGTAGTTTTTTTTAATCAAAGAAGGGTTTCCCCCTTCCGATTTTCATTAATGAAAAACCAACATCTAAGTCTAAACATAGTATTTTCCCTAGAACTACCAGGTTCAACATCTCGCAACATAAACCCATACAACCATACACCAAGGAGGTACGTAGTACTATGAATTCCATTTTCGCTCCATACCAATCGTTCTAAAAACTACTTAGTCCTGATAACGCGCCATTGAAAATCGGAACTCTTAACCCCGCTAAAAAAATGATATTTTAAACATGGCTACTTGATTTGTGGCAACTAGCGAGCCCCCGCCTCCAAGTCATTCACCTGTGGTCCCGACCATCAACTCCTATGGATCAAATTATCACGCGAGCTGACTATTCCTACAAAGGTGCACCCCACCACGTACCCGGTACCCACGAATGCAGCAATCATGCACCTAGGGTTTTACGGTTATTTGTTAATGTTGCCTTTACGTAACACTCGTGTGTGGAAGACAGCGAGAGACCGACTGCGTGCGTGCGCCTCTTCTCTTCGTATATGTACTCCCCCGTTTGTCTGGTGTACAAAAAATTATAATAACTACTAGCAATGTGCCAATGCGTTGCCACACGATCTGAGTAGATTAATACATATTCACCGATTTGATAGAAGAAAGGTCTAGTTTTGAAATACGTATATCACTAAAAAAATGTTATGTTTCACTCAAAATATATTCCTTTGGCGGTTTTGATGAGATAAGGGAGGAATGTTGTTGGTTTCAAGATTCGAGAAGTAGTATATGTCTAATTTCTACTCTTACTAGCAAGATGCTCGTGCATTGCACGGAACATCAAGATCTTGTGGGAGAAAAGGATGAACGAGGGAAGGCCTTATCTGCAAATGTGGAGAGGAGTGCGAGTAAATTGCCATGGTTTCATTCCTATCCGTCAGATATAAATCGGACGGCCTATATTGCAGGATGGCAGGCCCACCATCATCACCAACTCTGTTTTTAGCCCTACTCTTATAAAAAGCATAGTCGGTGATGATCGTGTGCCTGCCATCCTGCAATATAGGCCGTCCGATCTATACTGATGGATAGGAAGGAAACTATGGCAATTTTGCAAAAAGATACCGACACCCCTCTCCACACTTGCAAATAAGGCGTTCCCTTGTTCATCCTTTTCTCCCACAAGATAAACTACTCATACAAATGCATCTTGATGTTCCGTGCAATGCATGGGCATCTTGCTAGTTGTTGCAGAAAGCCCATGTGTGAGAGAGAGAGAGGGAGAGAGGAGGAGGACGGAGTGCATGTGTGACAAAGACACAAAGAGTGTGTGTGCGAGAGGTATCAGCTTAAAATGAGGCGATAGTGTGTGTGTGTGCACGATCGAGAGGGCGTGTCTCAAGAAGGGAAGAAAAATCTACATAGATACAAGGAGCGGGAGAGATACATGTATGCGATAGTGGAGGCACGAGTGTGCGGGTGTATAAAGCTATCTAGAGGCTAGTCGATAAATGTTTGTGAGAGAAATACGAGTCAGGCGTGCGAAAGCGAGAGTTTTGTGTGTGAGAGAGAGAGACGGTAGTCGGGAAGGGGAGTGGAAGCAGGATTTGTGTGTGTGTGTGTGAGAGAGAGAGAGGGGGGGGGGAGTTTGTCTGATCGGTAAACAAATGAATAATGTCAGTCTGGGATGGAGACGAAAAGGGGACCGCAACAAATGTTGTGTCTACAGGAGAGAGAGAGAGAGAGTAATTTTAGTGGTATGATTCATATCTAGAGACATATAGGGTGTGTGAGAGAATCCCAGAGAGAAAGACAAAGTGAAAGACGAGTGGAGACTGTGTGTGTGGCGGTGAAAAAGAAAGCTTAGGTACCTAGTGATACGAGAGAACGGTAGAGACATGAGAGATAATGAAAACCGTGTAATGTACAATGATAGGGAGAGTGTGACACTTCTCAAGGGAGACGTCGAGAGACCATGTTTGTGAGGATAGGAGAAACATGAAGTGAGCGTGCGGGTGAGATGGAGAAAAGAGAGTGATAGCTACATGAAGGAGCATGCATGCGAGAGAGATGGGCATGAAAGGAGTGAACATAAAAGAGATTCAAATATTTGAATTCGAGATGATGATACATGTAATCCATACTCGAACCAAAATTGATCTATCAAACATGCATACTCATATGAATTCACGCGCATCTATGTTATTTAGTATGTAGATATTACTGGTCCATACATTTTAGTAGAACATAATTTGGTTTAATTTTTTAAATTCAACCTTATGATTTTGAGATCATTGTATTTGTAAATCATATTATACATATAAAGGAGCAGAATTCTTTGTTGTGCTTTTGAAAGTATATAAAAAAAATGATGTATATAGAATTTTATTCCAATCGAAAATGGATCCCGCCCGAAAAAAATAGAATACAAACGGGATTTGAATTGAGTTGGCACGGTAAACGTGCACTCTGCAAAATTTTAGCGAAGCGGGGAAAGTCGCAGTAACCGCCAGAAACCAAAATCTGCGAGATGGAAATTACTACTACCTATCCCTGCCACGCAAAGCCTATCTACTCGATTTCTATAGGTTTCGATAGGGGTAGGTTTGTAATTTCACTCAAACGTGACATAACCACCTCTCACCCGGATTCATACATGGTGGGCGCCAAAACACAGTGTGTCCTCGTCCGAAATCGACTCCCTCCCCGATTCATACACGGTGGGCGCCAAAAACATACTCTCGTCGGCAAATATTTGGTGTATGCGAGATTACCGTCCTATCCCCAACCGACTAATATTGCTGTGATGTAGGAAATTTGAAACGAGGGCTAAGTTTGTAAATTTCCTTGCATTTCAGACAAGCGCGCCCTGAAGACATGGTTCCCCCTTCCTCTCCACCTCCATTTCCCCATTTGTACTCCGTGGGCGCCAAAACACCCTCTCCACCCCAGCCTCCTCCGTCCGCCACCCCATCCACCGCCGTCCTCCTCCACCATGCCGGAGCTGATACCCCGACGCCGCCGTCCATTACAAGAGATCGACCTCTCTCATCCACGGCTTCGGACCGGGATCCTTGCATCCCGTCCTCTCGCTTCATCCCCGCCGTCGTCCACCTTGCCGGCGCCGCTCCTACGACCGTCTCGTCCACCGCACCCCGCCGCCACCGTCTACCCTCCTAGATCTGCTTCCACATCACCGACAGCCATCGCTACCGCAGCACCGTCAAATTCTCAGCAGATGCATACACGGCACCAGAGGCGGTACTCTTTCGTATCTGCTCAACTTATTTATCGTAGCAAGAAAATAGATCGCCACTGCTTTACTCTGATTTCTTGTCCATCACTTACTTGCTAGTTGAAAGTAAACATTGGTTGCGAAGTTGCCTTTGTCCAGTTTGCACCTTCAGATCCGCCATGGCACGCTCAACACTACACACCCAATGCTTATGGTGTTCGCCTTTTATATTCCACACTAGTTAAATCAGAGTAGACTAAATTTCAAAATTGGGTCAGTCGATTTTTCAGAGCTCACCGGAGTTCACCGATGCGAACGAAGGGGCTCGGGTGGGGGCTTTGGTTGTGGGGGGGGGGGGGGTGGGGCCTCGCAGAACAAAGAAAACTTGACGCGGGTGGGGGCGGGGGTGGGGTGGGGGTGGCGAAGGAACGCAGGCGGTGGGGGGCGATAGTCCGGTCGGCGGCCCGTGCGGTGTTCTGTATGGGAAGAATCAGAGACGAGGAAGAAGAAGGGTTAGGAGACATAGGATCTTCATCCAACCGCCTGAAATGGTCGACTGACCCAAATGACAAAAGTCACGCGACTTGCATGCAGACATGCCTTATATTCACTACCATCATCGTACCTGCTTAGCACTGCTCCTGAATCCATCAAGCTAAACAACGTGCCACTCATAATTCCAAACTTGTTGCTCAAGTACGAATCTGATATGATGTTGATATTACTAATACAAATAACATTTAATTGGTCAGCTAATGTTCCTACTTTACTTTCGAAAAAGCACGTGCACCACATATAGAGAGACAACAGGGAGTTGCTTTCTTAATGCGCTCTGGTTCATCATGTGTGGGCACTACGCAACGAACATTTTATTATCCAAAATCTGCTTGCTCTTCTTTAGCATGTTCCTCTTCTATTCTTCCTTAATAAGTACTCTCTCCATTCCTAAATACAAGTCTTTGTATAGATTCCACCATGGACTACATATGGAGCAAAATGAGTGAATCTACACTCTAAAATGTATCTGGATACATCTGTATGTGATCCATAGTGGAAATCTCTACCAAGACTTATATTTTGGAACAGAGGGAGTATGATAGTAGTGCAGTATGTTCCTTGTAGTGACTATGAGCAGGGACATTTTCAGTGTAGAGGTCTATATGGTCGGTTGGTATGGACACTTTGAACTCGTCGGGCCTCTTTGATTCGTAGGATTTTGTAAACATGGGAATAGGATTTGTAGTGGCCTGTCCACTTGAATCCTATAAGAATAGTAAGGAAATGCGGGGAGCTGTGTCGCCTTTGAGAGTTACACTGATATTAACAGTACCACACCTTCAGTTGAAGAGAGCTGGTATCCGAAGCCTTTCTAGCCGTACCGACAATACTAGCACATATATTCCAGCAAGTTCCACTTTGCTGATTTTACTCTGATGCTTACGGTTTTCCCGTTATATCTACACTATGATCTATGTAGCTGCTTTGTGTCACACTAGCAGCAGCCCACTCTTGAAGCTAAACACCGCAATGACTAACAAAATTGGCACCAAGGCATTGAGTGCCATTCTGGATGCAATGAAACTCATATGCTCCCCACCTATTGATTCTTGTTCAGAATATGATCCTAATGACTATTCTAACCTCGAGGAGTCAAAAGCAGATGGCATGTCCTGTTCACCCATCAAGGTGCCTGTTCTAATTTGGCAAGGTTTTATTGATTGCGCGTATCTTGCATATGTTGTCTTGCATTTATTCTACTTTGTTGCACCACCATCTACTTAGTTTACTCATCATATATGTCGAGATGCCATGCCCATCCATTATCAATACATATTCCATCTGTCATCATACCATGCCTTTCCACTCAAATGTTGTTCTTGTGCATCAGATATCAAAAAGGAAGAGGGTGATTGCCGAACCTGAAGGAGCACCAGCAAAGTCCTTGAAAAAAGTGGTTGTGCCGGAGAAATCAGACAACACCCTACTTATATTGGCTGTACAACCAGTGACACGAAATGTAGGACCGACTCCAGCAGACTGTACCCATACTTCACTGGCCACACCACCAGCCGCACCACGCAGGACCTGCACTCCAGCAAAAGGTATGCCGATTTCAGTTGCCATAGCACCAGCTGTACCACAGAAAAATCCCACTCCAGCAAAAAGTACAGCAAGTCCACCGGCCGAAGACCTATCCCAACTGCAGAGACGGCCAATTCCTACAGATTGGAACCCCATTCCAGTTATTCCCAGTTTAAAAGACAATGCTTTCAATGTTGTTAGGGACTACGTGCATATATTCCCATCATGGGAAGATTATAGTGAAGACAAACACCATTTTCACATCTTCCTATCCCACTTACGTGTAAGTGCTATTATTCATGGTGATTATTTTCCTGTTTTCTGCTGATTGAACACATCAATGATTTACATTACATTGTTGTAAGTTGGCGAGGGTCAATCTGGATAGTCATGACGAGCAAAGCTTGCTTGCGCTTTTCAAGGAAGCATTGCAGCAGTATTTGTGTTACCTGAGGAAATCACACTTTGATGGCAAGTCTATAAACGAATTTCTGGTGAAGTCTCCTGTGCTAAATTCAGAAGACATTGAATGGAAAAACCTTGTTATGCACTGGTCTCGTTCCGAGGATGAGGTACTGTCTATGATATCGCATGACAATTTGAACTTCTACTTTTCCGCATGTGCCTTACGGATCTTTTTTGCAGGAAATCTGCTCGAAAAAGAATTCCGGTTTGAAAAGAACGACAGGATATCGCAAATATGCTGCCCGCTGCTTTGCTCTTGTTAGTACCTGTTGTCCTGTATCACTGTACTTCCATACATACCCGGTTCATTATGTGACAGAAGTATGCATGATAGCTTTCTTATCAATTGTTCGCTCCAAATTATATGATCTGTATGAATGGTTACATTAGTGTAGAATATATCCAATGCCAATGAAATTTTTTAGCTCTGCATTGTTCTTGTAAGTACCTGCTGTCTTTTATTAGTGTACTTATATTGGCATGTAGTTGTTCATCTACCATCACTCTGCAGCTTATTTTCCTTTGCCCTCCATTTTCTACACATAAGATCTATATTTACTCTTACCATAAGGTTGGATAACACCGATGGTACTGAAGAAGTTTAGCTCCACATTGCTCTTGGCTGTACCTTTTGCCTGTATCACTGTACTTACATTTATAGCTACTTGGTTATGTAGCATCACTCTTCATCTTATCTTAAATATTCTCCATTTTTTCTTATATTGTCACATCTATATTTACTCTTAACAAAATGTAGAATAAAGGCAATGCTTATGAAGAAGATTCTGTGGTAAACTTCTTGAATTGCCCCCCCCCATCAGCATAGACAAGGGCTTTATAGATCCTGCCTTCACCAATAATGTAAGTTTGTCCTTCTCAAGCCTTCAAACTTGCTTGTGTATATTTGGTTAGGCATGACTGCAACAGCTGATTATTTTTGGTGTTTGCATTAAATTGCATGTTTAAAGTTTATTATGTAGTTCATAAACAAAAGTTTGTCCTTCTCATTTTAAGTTTTCAGTTGTACAACCAAGTTCCTTCTTCATACTATGTAAATTAAACAATACAGAGCAAGTGATCTTCTTTTGCACTGCATGTATGCTTCTGTTCTTGATCCGTAATCCAGTGGTGTGGTGAATCTACCCACTACAGCACAATGTCATATTCTGCAATGTCTTAACTATGAACAATGTAATATCATTTTACTATTATTTAAACCGTCTCTTTATTTACCAATCTGAAATGGGATAAATTGACAGCACTCTAACCATTGATACTTATGAGTTCTTGATCTGTAATCGAGTGGTGTCGTGAAGCTGCCAACTCCTTCACAATGTCATTTCCTGCCATATCTTGACCTGAACAATACCATATTGTGTTAATGCAATTTTAAACTATGTCACTTTATTCGTCAGTAAGAAATTTGATGAATTGTCAGCACTGATACTTTTATGTGCAAAACCTATCATCTGTGTGCTTGTTTATCTTTCAGAGTGAGGAGGATATAAGTGTTAAACAAGCGCAGTCTCATCAGCTCACTCAGCTGCTTGCGCTGCAGCTCCCCAGCAGGGCTAACCTTTCTTGAACTCTATTGAAGTGCTGTCGGTTTTGTATATTATTTTGTCAGCGTGTTTAGTTGCACCGGTGGCGCTCTTTGATGCCCCGTGTATGTAGTCTGCTGTCTGCTTGTGCTTTATTATCATACTGGTGAACTTTGATGCCCAGTGGATGTAATATGACGTAATTTCTTTATTGTATAGTCTAGGTTTTTTCTTATTTACGATGCTGCAGTTATTTTACTATATATATATATCCTGTCTTCACAGTAAACCGGCCAAACCGTAAAATTACGGTACATAATCGGGCCATCATGCAATCACGATGTATGATCCGCATCATGGGCCCCGTCATCTTGGTCCCTTAGAAGGCCTAAATCTAAACTGGCCCACTAGTAGAGTCGGCCCTTTAATAGGCCGAGTAAACCGCCGGACCTCTTTTCGCAAGAAAACTCAATGGGCTTTTAGGAGGCTGAGAAGTAGGTTGGGCCTGAAACGTGCCGAATAGCTCACGGGCTGGCAGAAGCTCGAAATGGACCCGGCCCATGATTGTGCCAATCAAATCACGGGCTTTTAACAGGCCAAAATTGTCTCGGTCCTTGTTTGGCCCAATCAGATTATCGGGTGCGAGCAGGCCGGATGCAAACCGTGCCGTAGTTAGGCCCAACTATATGACGGGCTTTTAACAGGCCGAAATTAATATGGGGCCGAAATGTTAAACGGGCCCTTAACAGGCCGAAACTAATATCAAGCCGAATTACTAAATGGGCCTTTAGCAAGTGGGCCCAAAAGCATAGCTTCCAGTTGACGGGCGGAATCTGATATGGGCCATAATTTAGCCCAAAGCCTCTTAAAGGGCCGGACCTGATCTGGGCCGTAATTTGGCCCAGAAAGTGGTAGGCTTTTAACGGGTCGGATCTCATATGGGCCATTGTTAGGCCTGGAACATGGCAGGCCATTAATGGACCGGATCAAATATGGGCCGACATTTGGCCCAAAACATGGCAGCCAGTTAATGGGCCGGCCTACTAGGGTCCTCAAAATCTTGTGGGCCTACAGCTGGGCCGGCCCATTAATGTCGGCAAAATCTCGTGGGGCTTTAGCTAGGCCGGGCCATTATGGTCCACAAAAATCTTGTGGGCCTTCACCTGGGCCGGCCCATTATGGCCCGAAAAAATCTTGTGGGCCTTTACCTGGGCCGGCCCATTATGGCCCACAAAATTTTGTGGGCCTTTAGCTGGGCCAGCCCATTATGGTCTGCAAAATCTCATGGGCCTTTAGCTAGGCCGGCCCATTATGGTCCGCAAAATCTTGCGGGCCTTTAGCCGGGCCGGCCCATTTGAAATTTATGGGCCACTTTTGGGCCGGTCCACGTGTCAACATATCATAGGCGCATCTCGCCCATTGGATGAGTGACACTTGTGCCAACGCAGAGCTGACACGTGTTTCCGTCAGCCAATCAGAATTTTACACGTGGAAAATCCCCATTGGTCCGGGCTGTTAACGGGTTATCGGATCCAAAACCGGACCCGATAGCTTAACGGCGTTCCATTACGGTGGATGCCACGTGTCGGTCACCCTTGACGAAAGCACTTCTGTGACGCGCGCTTTATCGTCATGGAAGTGGACACTTTCGTGATGATAATTTTGCTAATGTCATGGAACACTTCTACGACAGCACAGGTATGACTATCTTGATTCTATCATAAATTGTCATGGATGTACATGCATGACAGAAAACGTGACTTACTGTGACAAACACGTATCATCACGGAAGTGTATTTTTTGTAGTGCTCTTCGGTAACAGGAAAGAAGCAGGACGCTATCAAAGCACCCCGGATTCACTTACGGTCTCGTTGAGGGCTTGTCCTCATGATGGAGCTGTTCACTGGCATCGCCTTCCAATCCCGAGCCGCTTGACGGTGGCATCTTGGCTCTCTTAGGAGACCGCCCCTCCCAACCTTCGGAGGCGGTCCTTTTCCTCCTGAATGGAGAAGGGATACCGGCTACTCTTTCACCTTCGTCTTCGGGTGAGGAAATATCGATTTCTCCGGACTCAGTATCTGATTGACCTCCGGAACGAAGGTCATCCCAGGTCTTCTCACTCTCTACCTTGCCCTCCCCTGCCGGTATCTGGTACGGTGCCGGTGCCAGCATCCGTGTTAACACGGAGTCTGGTGAGTCTTCGGGAAGAGGGGCTGGATACCTAATCCGTTCCGCTTTCTTTGTCCAGCCCTGGAAAAGGATGGTTTGCTCAGTATCTTAGCACAGGATATCTGATTATGAGGTGTTCGGTGGATGAGTACTTACCAGGGTGTCCGGATGGTTACAGTCTAGGCCAGTATCTTCGATGGTGTCGATCCATTGTTTTCGTCTCCCGAAGAATAATTCCAACATTCCTTCGTGCATCATGCCGAAGAAGTTCTGAAGAGTCCGTGGCCCTTCTGGGTTAAACTCCCACAGGCGGAGAGGCCGTCGCTGGCACGGCAGGGTCCGGCGGACTAACATTGCCTGAATAACGTTGGCGATATTGATATCATTTTCAATGAGGCTTCGGATGCGACTTTGCAGAGTCCGCACCTCGTCAACTCATCCCCAATCTAACCCCTTATTAATCCACGATGCAAGCTGAATTGGGGGATTGGATTGAAATGCAAGCGTGGCTGCCCACTTGGAACCACGGGGCTCGGTGATATAGAACCACTCCTGCTGCCATAAGTCGGAAGATTCTTTGAAGGATCCTTTTAGCCAAACCGTGCTGGTAAGCTTGCTGACTGAGGCACCACCGCACTCCGCCTGCTCCCCCTCTTTCACTTGAGGTTTCACATTGAAGGTCTTGAGCCACAAGCCGAAGTGTGGAGGAGTTCGAAGGAAGGCTTCGCACGTGACGATAAACGCCGAGATGAGGAGAACAGAGTTCGGGGCGAGATCGTGAAAATCAAGTCCATAATAGAACATGAGCCCCCGGACGAAGGGATTGAGGGGAACCCTAACCCTCGGAGGAAGTGGGAAACGAACACGACCCTCTCGCCGGATCTAGGGGTAGGAATAACCTGCCCTTCCGCAGGAAGGCGATGGAGGATTTCTGTGGTCAGATATCTTGCCGCCCGAAGCTTCGTGATATCCCTCTCTGTGACAGAAGAAGACACCCACCGGCCTTGACGGCTAGGTCCGGACATGACCGAGGCTCGCGGAGATTGAAACCTGGGTGTTAGAACTCAAGGTAGTAAGGGTTGAGGAAGAAACAAGCGTGGAGAAGAAAGACGGGTCTGTACACCTTTATAAAGGCTCTAAATATCGAACGCCTCCTCCCGGGCCTTAAACCTTGCCTATTCCCAAGGAGTTGTACCCTAAGGATGGTTGGGTTACCCACGTCCGTGTCGATAAAAGAATCCCTTAATAAGGGGACATGATCTCTGCTTGGATAAGACGTGTCAATGACAACCACGTTTCGGAATGCGGGGCCGCAGGCGAAACAACGGCCCGAAATTATGACCGGGCAGGCGTGATGTCACGTTGTAAAAAGTCGTCAATGGATTGGACCCGTGGAATATTATGTTCTCTCTGCGGTTGTGTGCGGTGAGTGTTACAGGTCCGGAAACAATCATCACGTCCGGAGACTATCTTGGAGTTTGGAAAGAAGGGAACCCGCCTTGCAATGCCGAAGACAAATCTGCGCGCCGGACTCCTTGTCATTGAAGCCAGGTTCAGGGGCTACTGAGGGAGTCCTGGACTAAGGGGTCCTCGGGCGTCCGGCCTGTTAGCCATGGGCCGGACCGATGGGCTGTGAAGATACGAAGAAGACTGCACCTGTGTCCGGATGGGACTCTCCTTAGCGTGGAAGGCAAGCTTGGCGACCGAATATGTAGATTCTTTTCCTTTGTAACCAACCTTGTGTACACGTATATCCTCCCAGTTTCTATATAAACCAGAGGACTTAGTCCGGAAAGGGGGATACTCATTACCATAGTCATACAGGCTAGACTTATAGGGTTTAGCTATTACGATCTCGTGGTAGATCAACTCTTGTAATACTCATATTCATCAAGATCAATCAAACAGGAAGTAGGGTATTACCTCCATACAGAGGGCCCGAACCTGGGTAAACATCATGTCCCCTGTCTCCAGTTACCATCGACCTTAGACGCACAGTTCGGGACCCCCTACCCGAGATCCGCCGGTTTTGATACCGACAGCGGGCGCTGATCCTGACGAGGTACCTTTCGCGATGCCACCTCCTGAGGTCCTGCACGGAGTAGCTGCTTCTTCTTCTTGGGGACAACCTCAGGAGGGTAACGAGCTGCACTATTGTCGGGGTCTTCGATTGACGCTGCTTGGAAGGCGCGCTCGAGGGAGCACACCGCATCTCTTTCTTCACAGGGGACTGTGATGATCCCGCCGCTCCCTGGCATCTTGAGGAGGTTGTAGCCGTGGTGCGTCACCGCCATGAACTTGGCCAGGGCTGGATACCCGAGGATGGCATTATACGGCAGACGGATGTGTGCGACGTCGAAGTCGATGAGTTCGGTGCGGTAGTTGATGCATTCTCCGAAGGTGACAGGGAGGCGGACCTGCCCTATCGGTGTGGTGGAACCGTCAGTCACTCCTGAGAAAGGCTTGGTAGGCTAAAGCTGGTCATAGGGCACTTGAAGGTTGTCGAACGTGTCGACGGACAAGACGTTGAGTCCTGCGCCGCCGTCGATGAGGGTCTTGGTGACTTGTACGTTGCTGATGACGGACGAACAAAGCATCGGGAGAACGCCAGCAGTGGCCGCACACTTAAGCTGATCTGCCGAACTGAAAGTGATGGCGCACTTGGACCACCTGAGCGGGCATGTGTCCTCGAGCTTGGGGAGAACTGCGTTCACCTCACGGGCAAACTGCTTGAAGATTCGCTGTGAGGCTGGGGCTTGAGCCCCCAGCCCCCTCGTCTTGATGGTGGTCGTCGTTCCTTCTTGGTGGTGGCAACAACGGAGGAAGCCCAGCATTGCCCTGAGGACGGTCCTCGCGAGGCTGATCCCTCTAGGCGCCCTCGTGAGGCTGATCCTGCCAGTGGTCCTCACAAGGCCGGTCGCGCCACTCCTGCTGTGGGCCACGGTCGTCCCAGCGTCCTCCGCCACGTCCTCCTCCTCAGCCGTAGCCCCGGTCGTTGCGCTCGGGGCGTCGCCCGAAGCGTCCATCGTGAATGGCCGTGAGCTCCTGACAATCGTTGGTGTTGTGGCTATGCACGTTGTGGAAGGTGCAGAACGGTCGGCTGCTCTTGGATGACTCGGGCTGGTCCCTGCCGCGCTTCAAGTCCGGCTCTGCCGCGAGCACGGCTGCTCCCTTGCGCTTCACGTTCTTGGCCTTGGCTTTCTTCTCCTCCAGGTCAGCAGCTGGGAGCTCGAGAAGGGAAAGGCGCCCTTCCTCGGCCCTTGCGCACTTGGTCGCCAGGTTGAACAGCTCCAGGGATGTGAACAACTCCTCGTGGATGGCAAGCTCCCCTTCATTTTGACGTCGTGGACGCCATCGGAGAACACCGAGATGATGGCCTCGTCCGTCACCTTGGGGATCTTGAGACGAACGTTGTTGAAGCACTGGATGTACTTCTGGAGGGTCTCTCCTGGTTGGTGCTTAACACGGCGCAGATCACCCGCGGCCGGGGGGCGGTCGCGAGTGCCCTGGAAGTTGGCAACAAAGCGGTCGCGCATCTCGTCCCGGGAGGAGATCGAGCCTGGAGGCAGGTTCAGGAGCCACGAACAAGCGCCGTCTTTGAGCGCCATGGGGAACTAGTTCGCCATGACTTTCTCGTCGCCGTTGGCTGCCTTGATGCTCAGCTCGTAGAGCTGCAGGAACTCCATGGGGTCGGGGGTGCCGTCGTAGTGCAGAGGAAGGTCTGGCTTGAACTTTCCCGGCCGGGCGACGCTACGAAGCTCGGGGGTGAAGGCGCGGCAACTGGCCGTGGTCACCGGGGCCCATCTTGGAGGTGGAGCTTGGTCTTGGCGCCTGCGCGCCGCCACGGCAAGCGGCGCGGGGCCCCGCCGTAGCAAGCGATCCTGACGCGGCGGTGCGGGGAGCGGTGGAGCGTTCTCTTGCGGGCGAGGGACTTCTTGGCAGCTTCCTTTTTCGCGCAGGGGCGCCAGACGTGGTGGGTCGCGCCGCGGAGCCGCGCGCCTTAGCGCTAGGGCGCCATCTTGGTGCAGAGGTGGTGGAGGTGCTCCATGAGCTACGTCGCCCGTAGCTGGCGGTGGACGAGGCAACGAGAGGACGGTGCGGGGGAGCCCCCTGCGGCGCTGACAAGCTCGGCGATGCGGTCCAGCCAGTCCTCGTAGAGGTCGTCGATGGGGCGGTAGCGCAGGAGTTCGCGCGCCATGCACAGCGCGGCCTGCGCCTCCGTGGGAGTGCGACGGGCGTGAGACGACGAGCCGGCCGGGGTCAGCAATGGAGTGGCGGTGCGCCTGTCCCGCCGCACCGAGGGGTGCAGCGAGGAGGCTTGCTGCTCGTTCCCCGCCGGACCAGTGGCGGCGTTGGCGGCAGGTGACGGAGAACAACGAGGTGGCCCACCGATGGGAGCCGTCTGGGCGACGCGGGTGGCAAGGGCAGCCCTGCGCTCAGCGTGGGCTCGGCGGGCGTCCGCCATCGATGCGATGAAGCGATGGGACGCGGATCAACGGAAGGAAAACTCCGGCGCACCCCTACCTGGCGCGTCAAATTTCGGATCTTGGGTTCCGGCAAAACCCTTAAGGTTCGAACTCTGGGGTGCGTGCGGAGATCTCTCCCTCGCAGATCACGCCCTCTCGTGCTTCACGATTCCTAGGCTAGCTCAACGAACTCGCAACACAAGGGACACAAGATTTATACTGGTTCGGCCCACCGTTGTGGTGTAATACCCTACTCCAGTGTGTGGTGGTGGATTGCCTCTTGGGCTGAGGATGAACAGTACAAGGGGAAGAACAGCCTCCTGAGGAGAGGTGTTCTTGTGCTTGGTGAACTTGTGTGGGTGAGGATGATCTAAATCCATTGCCTCCTATGGTGGTGGCTAGTCCTATTTATAGAGGCCCTGGTCCTCTTCCCAAATATTGAGCGGGAAGGGATCCCACAACGGCCAATTTGAAAGGGGATAGCTAGTACAACTTATCCCGAGAAAAGTAGTCTTCGCCTGCAAAAGACTCCGGTGGTGACGCCGTCTTGGGCTCCACACTGACCTCCGTCCTGCCGTCCTGCTGGTCCTGGTCTCGTTGCACCGATGTGGAAACCTTTTCCTGACGCCTCGGTACTCCTCGCTTGCGCTTGCCCCCTTAGCACCAAAGAGGAAGCAAGGACACTGTGCGCGCTGGCGCCCGCCTGGCCTCGTTTGTCATGGCTCACGTCACTAGAACCTCGCGAGGTTTGCCTTGCCTTGATCTCTCCGCCCCTCGCGAGCCAGCCTGGTGAGGCCACTCCCGAGGAGGTCTTGTGTCGTCCACCTCGCGAGGCTTGGCCCCTCGTGAGGTTCTTGAAAGCTTGCTGGTGAAGATGGGCCGTACAGGCCCGCTCGCAGAGCCACACCGTGGGCCGTAGGCAGGCAAGTCCGGGGACCCCCGTTCCCAGAACACCGACAGCGGAATCTCGGCAGAGAAGAAGGAAGGGAAGCGGATCCAAGTGCACGGAGGCATCACCGCCCGCAGCACAAGTTCGCGTGAGGAATCCGCGGCGTGGACTCCGGGGGCGGCGACGGATGCCACCGCGGTGCGGCTACCATGGCCGTGGCGCGCGCGGTGCCGCTCACCGCCTCTTCCTCCTGAGCCCTCGGCTTGGCCGTACAAGGGCAACGGATACCCAGGAGGAGGCCGCTCTTACCAAGGCCTTGTCACCTCCTGCATCACCACCATGTCACGGCAGTGGGCCGGCCTCTTGTTCGGCGGAAGCGGCCCTGGATCATCACGGGGAGTCTTTCCTTTCCCCGCAGTGGAAAACCTTCGGATGGGCGCCATTGGTGTCACACTGGCAATGGAGCAAAGGCGGAGAAGCGAGCGGAATGGGAAGAGATGGGCGACGGGGTCTCTGCCCCCTCCCCATTTATAGCAGGAGAAGGCCAACCTGCGCCCCCACAATCATAGGTAATGATGGTTTTTCCTTGCATGCAACAGGGAGTCGTCAAGTCGGGCAGTTGTTGAGGCGGCGTGGGGAAGCGGAGACGCCCACATCCAATCAACCGCCACGCGTCGACCAAGGCCGCAGGCTATTGGGGCCCGCGGCGCTTCACACTTGCCCTCTGGCTTCGCCTTGAAGCTATGTCCGAGCGCGCCTTGGGCCCAGGGGCTACTGTCGGCGTTCCGGGAACGGGGGTCCCCAGACTTGCCTGCCTATGGCCCACGACGTGGCTCCACAAGCGGGTCCGTATGGCCCATCTTCACCAGCAAGCACTCAAGACCCTCGCGAGGGGCCAAGCCTCGCGAGGCGGACGACAGAAGACCTCCTTGGGAGCGGCCTCACCAGGCTAACTCGCAAGGGGCGGAGAGATCAAGGCAAGGCAAACCTCGCGAGGTTCCAATGACGTGAGCCATGACGACCAAGGCCAGGCGGGCGCCAGCGCGCCAGTGTCCTTGCTTCCTCTTTGGTGCTAAGGGGGCAAGCGCAGGCGAAGAGTACCGAGGCGTCAAGCAAAGGTTTCCATATCAGTGCAACGAGACCAAGACCAGCGGGATGGCGAGAGGAGGTCATCGTGGAGCCCAAGACGGCGTCACCACCAGAGCCTTTGGCAGGCGAAGACTACTTTTGTCAGGATAGCTTGTACTAGCTGTCCCCTTTCAAATTGGCCATTGTGGCATCCCTTCCCGCTCAATATTTGGGAAGAGGACCATCCAGAACTCATCTTGGCCGCTATAAATAGGACTAGTCACCACAGTAGGGGAGAGATGGGAGATCGGATCCTCACCCACCAGAACTCATCTTGAGCAATCCTCACCCACACAACAGCTCACCGAGCACAAGAACACCTCTCCTCAGGAGGCCGTTCTTCCCTTGTACTGTTCATCCTCAGCCCAAGAGGCAATCCACCACCACCACACTGGAGGAGGGTATTACACCAAAATGGTGGCCCGAACCAGTATAAATCTTGTGTCCTCGTGTTCTTTGGGTTCGGCGAGCTAGTCCGTGAGATCGTGGAGTGTGAGAGCATGGGAGAGGAGAGATCTTCATGCGCACCCCAGTGTTCGAACATCAAGGGTTTTGCCGGAACCCTAAATCCGACAATAAGTGTATGAAAGCTCAATATCAAAACTAAGTGGGTGTGCATCTAATCCTATAATGAAAAATTCCCACTAGTATATGAAAGTGAGTACATAGGACACTCTCCATATGAAAAACATGGTGCTACTTTGAAGCACAAGTGTGGAACTAGCATGCCCCTTCTCTCTTTATTTCTTTATTTCTTTTTCTTTTTTCTTTCCTTTTTTCTTCTTTTTTTATATTTTTTTCTCTCATTGTCCGGAGTCTCATCCCGACTTGTGGGGGAATCATAGTCTCCATCATCCTTTCCTCACTAGGGCAATGCTCTAATAATGAAAATTGATGATCATCACACTTCTATTTACTTACAACTCAATATTACAACTTGATACCTATAAAAAATATGACTCTATATAAATGCCTCTCGCAGTGTACCAGGATGTGCAATGATCTAGCATAACAACGATATTCAAAAACGGACAAACCATGGAAATATCATGCCAACTATCTTACGATCATGCAAAGCAAAATGACAATGAATGCTCAAGTCATCAAAATGGAAGCGGTGGAAGTTGCATGCCAACATATCTCGGAATGGCTACGGAAAGGCCATAATAGGTAGGTATGGTGGCTGTTTTGAGGAAGATATAATCGCTTATGTGTGATAGAGAGTATCATATCACGGGGTTTGGATGCACCGGTGAAGTTTGCACCACGTCTCAAGGTGAGAAAGGGCAATGCACGGTACCGTACAGGATAGCAAATTGCGGAAAGGTAAGAGTGCGTATAATCCATGGACTCACATTAGTCATAAAGAACTCATACTTATTGCAAAAGTTTATTAGCCCTCGGAGCAAAGTACTATTACGCATGCCCCTAGGGGCATAGATTGGTAGGAAAATACCGTCGCTCATCCCCGTCCGCCACTCATAAGGAAGACAATCAATAATAAAGCATGCTCCAACTCATAGCATAACGAGAGACTATACGTGCATGCTTCGGGAATCACAAACCTTAACACAAATACTCTTACTAACCACAACCATTTACTAGTAACTCCCACATATTCCATCTCTATATCGCAAAACTATTGCAAGGAATCAAACATATCATATTCAGTGATCCACAAGTTTTATGTAGGATTTTATGACTAACCATGCAATTGACCAATTCCTGTTGACTCTCTAATTAATATAAGTGAAGAATGAGAGTTTAACTCTTTCTACAAATGATCATGCCCTAATAAATATAAGTAAAGCAAAAGAGCATTCTACAAACAACAGTTTTCTATGTGAGGAGAAACAGGCAATCCAAACTTCAAATGATATAAGTGAAGCACATGAAGCATTATATAAAGCCATACTCAAAAGATATAAGTGAAGTGCAATGAGCATTTTGTTGGTGTTCTGGGAACCGGGGTACCAAGACATGCCTGCATGCGGCCCACCGCGTGGCTCCATATACGGCTTGGTATGACCCATCTTCAGCACCAACAACACAAGACCCTCGCAAGGGGCCAAGCCTCACAAGGCGGGCGACGTCAAGACCTCTAGAAGGAGCGACCTCCTTAGGCTGGCTCCGGGGGAGCAGAGATTTCTATGCAAGCCCTCACTGAGGGAGTCCTGGATAAGGGGGTCCTCGGACTGCCGGACTATATACTTTGGCCGGACTGTTGGACTATGAAGATACAAGATTGAAGACTTTGTCCCGTGTCTGGATGGGACTCTCCTTTGCGTGGAAGGCAAGCTTGGCAATTTGGATATGTAGATCTCCTCCCTTGTAACCAACTCTGTGTAACCCTAGCCCCCTCCGGTGTCTATATAAATGGGAGGGTTTAGTCCGTAGGACAAGAACAATCATAACCATAGGCTAGCTTCTAGGGTTTAGCCTCTACGATCTCATGGTAGATCAACTCCTGTAATACTCATATCATCAAGATCAATCAAGCAGGAAGTAGGGTATTACTTCCATCGAGAGGGCCCGAACCTGGGTAAACATTGTGTCCCCCACCTCCTGTTACCATCTGCCTTAGACGCACAGTTCGAGACCCCCTACCCGAGATCCACCGGTTTTGACACTGACATTGGTGCTTTCATTAAGAGTTCCACTGTGCCATCACCATAAGGCTTGATGGCTCCTTCGATCATCGGCAACGATGCGATCCAGGGTGAGGTTTTTCTCCCCGGACAGATCTTCGTATTCAGCGGCTTCGCACTACGGGCCAACCCGCTTGGTCATCTGGAGCAGATCGAGAGCTACGCCCCTAGCCGTCAGGTCAGGTTTGGAAACTTAAACTATACTGCCGACATCCGCGGAGACTTGATCTTCGACGGATTCGGGCCCTTGTCAGGTGCGCCGCACAGTCACGACGAGCATGACTTAGCTCTGCCGCCGGACGGTGTTCGGGAGATCACACCTATGGCAACTCCGGACCTCGATCTGAGGCAGATTGCACCATCCGAGGACGGGTGGATGGACCCCGCCACGGAGGCCACACACTCAACGGCGATAGAGCCGAATACTGACTTCACCTCCTACGAGACCCGTGTTGCCGGATCCTTGGATTCGTCCCCGGCCACGGGCTCCGAACCGCCTGCGTCCGTGCCTATCGAATCTGATTGGGCGCAGATCATGGAGTTTTCCTCCGCGGATATCCTTCAGCACTCGCCCCAGGGCGACGTGCTGAATTCATTAAGGTCTCTCTCCTTGTCAGGGTGCCCTTGGCCGAACTATGTCCAGCTCGAGTGGGAAGCGGACGACGAAGAAATTCGTTCCCCACCCACCACCCACTTAATAGCCACTGTCGACGACTTAACCGACATGCTCAATTTGGCTCCGAAGACATAGACGGTATGGACGACGATGCAGGAGAAGAACAGGAACCACCGCCCACAGGGCGCTGGACTGCCACCTCATCATATGATATATACATGGTGGACACCCCAAAGAAAGCGATGGCAATAAGGCAACGGAGGATAATCCCCTCGAGAAGCAATCTAAGCACCGGCGTCATCGGCGCCGCTCTAAGCCCCGCCATAGCAAAAGCAGCGATACTGGCACAAGAGACAATAACGCTGCGGATAGTGCCGAAGACGAAGACAATCCCCTCCAGCCAGGCCTCGAGCGGGAGGATGGGCAAGCTAGCCCTAAGGAACAGGCAGCAGACGGAGAATCAGAGGATGACAACTACATGCCTCTCTTCGAAGACGAGGTGAGCCTCAGCGACGAAGAATTTATCGTGCCTGAGGATCCCGTCGAACAGGAGCGCTTCAAGCGCCGGCTTATAGCCACAGCAAAAAGCCTGAAGAAAAAGCAACAGCAGCTTCAAGCTGACCAAGATCTGCTAGCAGATAGATGGATTGAGGTCCTGGCAGCCGAGGAATACAAACTCGAATGCCCAACCAAAAGTTACCCAAAGCGCAGGTTGCTACCCCAACTCAAGGAGGAAGCATTAAAGCCTACGCTTCCAGCGTATGATGCGGCTGACCGGCCACCTCATGGCCGAGACAAAGCGGCATATCAGGCCGAAGTCTAGCCCGCACCCCGTCGCCAGTTAAACAAAAATACCAAGGCCCGGGGTAACACGCAGGACCTGTGAGACGTATTGGAAAACAAAGCAGGACATGCAAGATCGATCTACGTATCACGGGGGCGCACCCCAATGCGTTACGACGACCGTCACGCCGGATATACTAAAAGCAAATCCGGCCGGGCCGAATACAGGAGACAAGACTCATATGAACTGTGTCGTAATATAGCCCAGCATCGAGGCACCACACACCCTCTATGCTTCACTGATGAAGTAATGGATCACGAATTCCCAGAAGGTTTTAAACCCGTGAACATTGAATCATATGATGGTACAACAGACCCCGTGGTATGGATTGAAGATTTCCTCCTCCACATCCACATGGCCCGCGGTGACGATCTACATGCCATCAAGTACCTCCCATTAAAACTCAAAGGACCTACTCGGCATTGGCTCAATAGCCTGCCAGCAAACTCCATTGGCAGTTGGGAGAATTTGGAGGACGCATTCCTTGACAACTTCCAGAGCACTTATGTGCGACCACCAGATGCCGATGACTTGAGTCACATAACCCAACAGCCAGGGGAATCAGCCAGGAAATTCTGGACTCGGTTCCTAACTAAAAAGAACCAAATTGTCGACTGTCCGGATGCTGAGGCCTTAGTGGCATTTAAGCATAACATCTGCGATGAGTGGCTCGCCCGACACCTCGGCCAAGAAAAGCTGAAGTCCATGGCAGCCCTCACGACACTCATGACCCGCTTTTGTGCGGGTGAGGACAGTTGGCTGGCTCGCAGCAACAACACATCAAGAAATCCTGGCAATTCAGATGCCAAAGATAGCAACGGCAGGCCACGGTGCAACAGACACAAGCACCACAACAACGGCGACAACGCCGAACACACGGCAGTTAATGCCGGATTGAGTGGCTCTAAATCCGGTCAGCGGAAAAAGCCGTTCAAAAGAAGCAATCCGGGCCCGTCCAGCTTGGACCGCATACTTGATCGCTCGTGTCAAATTCACGGCACCTCCGATAAACCAACCAACAACACCAACAGAGAATGTTGGGTGTTCAAACAGGCCGGCAAGTTGAATGTCGAAAACAAGGAAAAGGGGCTGCATAGCGACGATGAGGAGGAGCCCCGGCCGCCGAACACAGGAGGACAGAAGAAATTTCCTCCCCAAGTGAAAACGGTAAACATGATATATGCAACCCATATTCCCAAGCGGGAACAGAAGCGTGCACTGAGGGACGTCTATGCGATGGAGCCAGTCGCCCCAAAGTTCAACCCATGGTCTTCTGGTCCGATCAACTTAGATCGCAGGGACCACCCCACCAGTATCCGTCATGGCGGTTCTGCCGCATTGGTCCTTGACCCCATCATTGACGGATTTCACCTCACTCGAGTCCTTATGGATGGTGGCAGCAGCTTGAACCTGCTCTATCAGGATACAGTGTGCAAAATGGGTATAGACCCCTCGAGGATCAAACCCACCAAAACCACCTTTAAAGGTGTCATCCCAGGTGTAGAGGCCTGTTGCACGGGCTCAATCACACTGGAAGTGGTCTTCGGATCTCCGGACAACTTCCGAAGCAAGGAGTTAATCTTCGATATCGTCCCCTTCCGCAGTGGCTATCACACACTGCTCGGGCGAACCGCATTTGCCAGATTCAATGCGGTACCGCATTATGCATACCTCAAGCTCAAAATGCCAGGACCTCGCGGGGTTATAACAGTTAATGGAAACACAGGACGCTCGCTCCGCATGGAGGAGCACACTGCGGCACTCACAGCAGAAGCGCAAAGCAGCCTTATGAGGCAAACCGCCAATTCGGCAAAAAAGAACCCGGACACCTTCAAGCGAGTCTGGAGTACCCTGCAAGAGGATCGCCAGGCACGTTTAGAGCTCGCCTAGCAATTCGGCCTCCATCCTAGTCCCAGTCAAGCGGCGAAATTTGCGCCGCGCGTACATAATTACGCACTCAAGATACCATGGGCATAGGTGGAGGAACGGCCATGGCACGGCCCACAATGCGGCTCAACCGCCTCAGGACCCGTATACCTTTAACATTTTCTTCCTTTCAGGCCCCTATTATCTGAAGGCCCTCTCCGATCGTCTGATTATCGGACCCATCACGGGAAGGAAACACCAAGGAAGCAAGAAGCTTTGACGTACAAGCGAATCCCCAGGTGGTCTCTTATAACGATCGATATACCTGTTTTGCATACCCACACGCAGCTTGCCCTTGGATAGGACATGTCAAATAGTCCTATTTTTAGTTATTGCACTACATGTATGCATACGCTTTGACGTATCATTTAAATAACAATGTACAGCATTAGCTCATTATTGCACTCATTTATCTTTTTTCCTGTCTGCTTATTTACGACAAATTGCACCCGTACATTCTGATACGTCCAGTGCGCCAGGGGCTTCAGTCCACCCCATAACATGGCAAGAAAAGTCCGAACACTTTCGACAGTGCGGCACCCCGAACTTATAGCATTATATGCATCAGCTCCGAATCATGTCTTGGGTCAATAGTTGGGTTTGCCCGGCTCCCATGTTTTGGTACCTTACGTTCCTCTATATCGGCTAAGGTAGCACTGGAAGAACTACTGCGATTGTGTCCCGGTTCTTCCGGACGAACACCTCAGTAGAGAAAGCCGAAAACTAACTGTCATGATGAGGCGAGAGCTATTCGCTGTTCGACAGGTCTCAAATCCTTCAAGATTTTTTCCGCTTCGGGCGAGGAGTCGGCCTTGTCCGATTTAGGCGTACATAGCGCCCCAAGTTCGGCCTTCCGAATACTAGGGGCTTCACCAAAATTTAAAATTGTAGACTTCTATGGCTAAGTGAGAGTGATAAAGCTTTATAGTCCGATTGCCTGGTTCATTGTGCTGAACACCTCCTTCGAAGGACCCAAAACTGGGATAAAGAGTGATCAGGTTTATCCCGAACACCTCGGTACTAGCTACATGGGGGCAGAAGCCGATGACTGGCCAACTCTCAAATTTTATAAACGGCCGCACAGAAGGTAATATTTTAAATTAACAAGCGTCACATAGCGCACATGAACTCGTTTCATATTACAGGATCACATGAGTACATTCATTCAAATATTACATCCTTAGCACATTCCTCTGCCATAAGGCGAGCACCCTTCAGGACACTGTCATAATACTTTTCAGGGTGGTGATGCTCCCTGCCCTCCAGCGGCCCCTCCTTCACCAGCTTTTCGGAGTCCATCTTTGCCCAGTGCACTTTCGCCGGGCAAAAGCCCTGCGCGCACCCTCAATGCAGGCGGACCGCTTTATGACTTCAAACCATGGGCAGGCGTTCACAAGCCGCCTTACCAGGCCGAAATAGCTGCCAGGCAGGGGCTTGCCAGGCCACATCCGGACTATGAGACCCTTCATGGCCAGTTCGGCCGCCTTGTGAAGCTCGACCAGTTGCTTCAACTGGTCGCTCAAGGGCATCGGATGTTCGGTCCCAGTATACTGAGACCAGAACAACTTCTCCGTCGAGCTCCCTTCCTCGGCCCGGTAGAACTCCGCGGCATCCGACACACTGCTGGGTAGATCTGCGAACGCTCCTGGAGAGCTCCGAATTCGGGTAAGTAAAAGGAAAGTTTCCTTCACATGCTTGCTTTGCATAATGAATGCCTTACCCGCCGCTATCTTCTTGACCGCCTCAATTTCTTGGAGGGCCTTTTGGGCTTCGGCCTTGGCATTTTGTGCGTTCTTGAGGGCCTTCGCAAGCTAGGACCCTTGCGTCTTAGAGTCACGCTCCAAGGACTCGTACTTCTTGACAAACTCTTGGAGCTCTTGCTGAACCTCGCTGACTCGGGCCTCTTGCTTCTCGCGCTCGGCGCGCTCCTTGGCCGCTTTGCCTTCGGCCTCGGACAGCGCCTTCTTCAGGGCCGCCACTTCGGTTGTGGCCCCTAGCAAAATTCATGACGATCCTATGATCTAACAAACCACCTTCCTTTTTCTTTATCAATAAACAGACGGGGTATCACTTACCTTTGTTCTCTTTGAGCTGCCTCTTGGTGAGGCCGGTCTCTTCCTCGGACCGCTCAAGGTCCCGCTTCAGTGCGGAGACCTCCGCCGCGCGAGCGGCAGCGGCCAGTAGCGAAGCCTGCTTATTCACATAGACATATTCTGATTAGACTCTTGGGATTATTATTTGATCCTCTGTTCGGCTTTTCTTTGCGAGCACCAAACAGAGCATCAGGGGCTACTGTCTATGCTGTAACATTTTCTCATAATTTGGTTACTCACCTCAAAGCCTATTAGGAGGCTAGCACAGGCTTCAGCCAGTCTGCTTTTGGCGGACCGAACCTTCTTGACCACCGTACTCGTGATAGTGCGGCGCTCTTCATCAATGGAAGCATCGTGAAGCACTTCCAGCAAATTGTCCGATGCCTCTGGATGGACAAAGGCTATCGGCACAGACGGCTTGCCCCCCTTTGCGAGGGGTCGCCTGACAGAATCCGGAACCACTGGAGGTTCCGGCGAAGTATTCAGCTGGGGGCTAGACTTGCTGCCCCGGCATTAGAGCCCATGGGAGTCTTGCCCCTCCTGCGCCCAGCGTCTGGAATGTCGCCTTGGGGCGCCTCCGGAACTGTCTCCCCTTGGTTCAGTGCCCTTTGAGACAACACCTCGATGTCGTCCATAGGGCGGGGGGAGGAGGCGGTCGGGAGTGAATCGTTGTTCATCTCCGACTGGCCCAAAGACTCATCCGAAGAGGATACGTCGATATGGGCTTTCGATGGGCTGCATGATCATGTTTGGCATGATAAGAAGCAATAAAATAAAACATACCAAGAACTATTATGGTATCCGGATACTTACGACTTCGCCAGGGGCTTGTCCCTGGGTAACCACTCCTCGTCGCTGAAAGCGGCCGCTGTGGAGCAGTCCGGAAGGAGAGTCCTTCCCTTCTTGGACCCTTCGGCCTCCCCCAGATGGGGCGGCCTTCCTTTTCTTGTCTCCCCCGGCTGGGGGGGAGAACTTTCCTCTTCCTCCTCCTCGTTTTCGTGGAAGGAGGGCGCCTCGGTGTTATCGGACTATGAGTCCGATACAACCATGCGCCGGAGACCTTTCCTCGTCCCCGCGGCCTTCTTCTTGGCCTTCTTCTCCGGCGCCTCATAGGGCGCCGGAACCAGCATCTCCGTTAAGAGAGCCCTTGCTGGATCTTCGGCAATGGGGCCGGACAATCGATCCGCTCCGCCGTCGCGACCCAGTCCTGTTAAATGGCGTGGAGGCTTAGATCCCCCACATGATTATACTGGGGAAAGAAACATCTTATGAGATATAAGGAGCTTACCAGATTGGTAGGGCGCTTTGCGCTAAGTCCGCGATCCTCGGTAAGGGGAGGAGGTACCTCGACGGGCTTGAACAGTACCTTCCAGATGTCCTGGCGCGTCGTATCGAAGAGCTCTCGCAGCGTCTGGTGCTTAGCCGGGTTGAACTCGCACATATTGAATGCCCATCTTCGACACGGGAGGATCCGGCGGAAGAGCATGACCTGGACCACGTTGACAAGCTTGATTTTCTTGCCTACCATGTTTTTAACGCAGTTCTGGAGTCCGGTCAGCTCCACCGATGAACCCCAGGATAGGCCCTTCTCTTTCCAGGAGGTGAGCCGCATGGGGATGCCAGATCGAAATTCCGGGGCCGCCACCCAGTTGGTGTCATCCGGCTCGGTGATGTAGAACCACCCCGATTGCCACCCCTTCACGGTCTCCACATAGGAGCCTTCGAGCCAGGTGACGTTGGGCATTTTGCCCACCATGGCGCCTCCGCACGCCGCTTGCTGGCCGTCCACCACCTTCGGTTTAACGTTGAAGGTCTTCAGCCACAGGCCGAAGTGGGGCTTGATGCGGAGGAAAGCCTCGCACACGACAATAAATGCCGAGATGTTGAGGATGAAATTAGGGGCCAGATCATGGAAGTCCAGCCCGTAGTAGAACATGAGCCCGCGGACGAATGGGTGGAGGGGAAATCCCAGCCCGCGGACGAAGTGGGTAAGGAATAGAACCCTTTCGTGGGGTTCTGGAGTTGGGACGATCTGCCCCGCGTCTGGGAGCCGGTGCGCGATGTCTGCGGCCAGGTATTCGGCTTCCCGGAGCTTCATAATGTTCTCCTCCGTAACGGAGGAGACCATCCACTTGCCTCCCGCTCTGGACATGTTTGGGGTGGTTTTGCGGAGAAAATGCGAACTTGGGCGCTGGAGCTCGAGTGCGCGAGAATGGATGGGCGGGGAAGGAGAAGGCGTGGGTGAAAAAAGAGGAGTCCTTGTCCCTTTATAAGGGCGGAAGAAATTGTGCGCCTCCCCACCTGCCTGGTAAACTCGCTTATTCCCCAAGCGCCGTGATTGATGGCGCGGTTGGGTTATCCACACCCGTATTGATGAGAATCTTGTGATAAGGGGACACGATCTCTGCTTCGACAAGACGTGCCAAGAAAACCGCCTCGCAATATGTGCAGTAGCTGGTTGAGAAAAACTGTTCGAATAATGACCGGGCCATGGCGTGATGTCACGCTATGAAATGTGTCAGCAGATTAGATTTGTGGGATATTATACTCTCTACGGTGGTATGTGGAATTTGTTTTGCAGAGCCGGACATGATCCTTGTGTTCAAAATCTTCTATGGGGTATTCGGAGGAGGAACCCGCCTTGCAATGCCGAAGACAATCTGCGCGCCGGACTCATCGTCATTGAAGCCTGGTTCAGGGGCTACTGAGGGAGTCCTGGATAAGGGGGTCCTCGGACTGCCGGACTATATACTTTTGCCGGACTGTTGGACTATGAAGATACAAGATTGAAGACTTTGTACCGTGTCCGGATGGGACTCTCCTTTGCGTGGAAGGCAAGCTTGGCAATTCGGATATGTAGATCTCCTCCCTTGTAACCGACTCTGTGTAACCCTAGCCCCCTCCGGTGTCTATATAAACCGGAGGGTTTAGTCCGTAGGACAAGAACAATCATAATCATAGGCTAGCTTCTAGGGTTTAGCCTCTACGATCTCGTGGTAGATCAACTCTTGTAATACTCATATCATCAAGATCAATCAAGCAGGAAGTAGGGTATTACCTCCATCGAGAGGGCCCGAACCTGGGTAAACATTGTGTCCCCTGCCTCCTGTTACCATCCGCCTTAGACGCACAGTTTGGGACCCCCTACCCGAGATCCGCCGGTTTTGACACCGACACTCACCTCGTAAGGCTCAGATGACACAAGCCATGATGACCAAGGCCAGGCGTATGCCAGCGGGCGCAGTACAAAAGGTTTCCTCTTTGGTGCTAAAGAGGCAAGCGCAGGCACGGAGTCCCGAGGAATCAACCAAAGGTTTCCATTTCCATGCTACAAGACCAAGACCGCCAGGACGGAGGTCATCACCGAGCCCACTACGGTGTCATGACCTGAAGCTTTGCAGGCGAAGACTACCTTTTGTCAGGATAAGATGTACTAGTTGTCTCCCTTCGAATTTGGCCGTTGTGGGATCACTTTGAGGGAGTCCTGGACTAAGGGGTCCTCGGACGTCCGGCCTGTTAGCCATGGGCCGGACTGATGGGCTGTGAAGACATGAAGACCGAAGACTGCACCCGTGTCCGGATGGGACTCTTCTTGGCGTGGAAGGCATGCTTGGCGACCGGATATGTAGATTCCTTTCTTTGTAACCGACCTTGTGTAACCCTAGATCCTCCCGGTGTCTATATAAACCAGAGGACTTAGTCTGGAAACAGAGATACTCATTACCTTAGTCATACAGGCTAGACTTTTAGGGTTTAGCCATTACGATCTCGTGGTAGATCAACTCTTGTAATACTCTTATTCGTCAAGATCAATCAAGCAGGAAGTTGGGTATTACCTCCATAGAGAGGGCCCGAACCTGGGTGAACATCGTGTCCCCTGTCTCCTATTACCATCGACCTTAGACGCACAGTTCGGAACCCCCTACCCGAGATCCGCCGGTTTTGACACCGACATTGGTGCTTTCATTGAGAGTTCCACTATGTCGTCCCCAAAAGGTTTGATGGCCCCTTCAATCGTTAACAATGACGCTGTCCAAGGAGAAACCTTCCTCCCCAGACAGATCTTCGTGTTCGGCGGCTTCGCACTGTGGGCCAACTCGTTTGGCCACCTGGAGCAGATCGATAGCTACGCCCATGGTCATCAAGTCAGATTTGGGAGCTTGAATTATGTTGCGGACATCCATGGAGATTTGATCTTCGCTGGATTCGAGACCGCGGCGACCGCTCCTGGGCACCTTGACGGACATGACCTAAATCTGTCGTCAGACCGCATCCAGGAGATAGCTCCTGTAACTCTTCTGGCTTTAGATCCAGAGCACACTGTGGCATCCAAGGATCGGAGGCTCGACCCCACCACAGAGGCCACAGACTCCCCGGCGTTGAAGCCGCACATGGACTTAACCTCACACAATATCTGTGTCATCGGAATTCCGGACTCGTCTCTGGTTATAAGTTCCGAACCAGGTGAGCCCGTGGACGCCGAACTTGATCGTTTATCGATCGTCGAATTCAGCGCCGCAGACATCTTCCAACACTCGCCCTTGGGCGATGTGCTAAATTCGTTGAAAAATATGTCCTTGGCGGGGGACTCACAGCTGAATTATGTCGGGTTCAAACTGGAGGCTGATGATGAAGGAGAATTTCGCTTCCCACCCACCACCCACTTCGTGGCCATTGTGGAAGATTTGACTGACGCGCTTGACTATGACTCCGAAGACATTGAAGGTATGGACGACGATGCCGGAGACGAGGAGGCCCAAAACCCACCATTCACCGGACGATGGACGTCCACTTCCTCATACGACGTCTACATGGTAAATACGCCGAAAAATAATAGTGGCGATGACAAGGAAAACCCCACAAAGGAGGACCCTCCTAAAATACAACCAAAGCCCCGGCGTCAGTGGTGCCGCTCTAAATCCCGTCGCAGCCGGGACAACAACACTGGCACAGGAGACGATAACACTCCGGATGGTGCCGAAGACAAGAAGAACCCGATGAACAGACTGCCGAACAAGACCATCGGGAAGATGGGCATGTCAGCCCTGACGAACAGGTAATGGAAGAAGACTCGAAGGATGGTAGTTACCATCCGCCCTCCGAAGAGGAGGCAAGCCTCGGCAACGTTGACTTCATCGTTCCTGAGGAGCCTCTGGAGCAGGAGCGCTTTAAGCGCCAGCTAATAGCCACTTCAAGGAGCGTGAAAAAGAAACAGCAGCAGCTTCAAGCTGACCAAGATCTGCTCATGACAGATGGACTGATGTCGTGGCAGCCGAAGAATATGGCCTCAGATGCCCAGCCAATATTTACCCACAGCGAAGGCTGCTACCCTAGTTCGATGAAGAAGGGTCGGAGCTCATACCTCCCTCGCGTAATGCGGCGGACCGACCACTACATGGTCGGGATAGAGCGGCAGCTCAGGCCGAACAGCAGCCTGCCCCACCGCCTCGTAAAAACAGAGACGAAACAGCTCGGGGTCGCACATACGACCTCCGGCAGACCCTGGGCAGTAGAGCAGGACATACAAGATCGATCTACGGATCGCGAGGACGTGCCTCGACACGCGACGACGGCTACCTATTCGGACGTGACAAACCTAGTCACACCCAAGCCAAAAACCGCAGACGGACCCCATCAGAGCTACGTCGTGATGCGGCCCGATATAGAGGCGCCGCACACCTTCTCTGCTTCACTAACGAAGTAACGGACCACGAATTCCCAGAAGGGTTTAAACCCGTAAACATTGAATCATACGATGGAACAACCGATCCCACGGTATGGATCGAGGATTTTATTCTCCACATCCACATGGCCCGTGGGGATGATCATCACGCCATCAAATACCTCCCACTAAAACTTAAAGGGCCAGCCCGGCACTGGCTAAACAGTCTGCTCGAGAATTCTATTGGCAGCTGGGAGGACCTGGAAAAAGCTTTTCTCGACAACTTCCAAGGTACATATGTTCGGCCGCCAGACGCCGATGACTTAAGTCACATAGTTCAACAGCCCGGGGAGTCAGCCAGGAAGTTCTAGACTAGGTTCTTAACTAAAAAGAACCAGATCGTGGATTGTCCGGATGCCGAAGCCCTAGCGGCCTTTAAACACAGCATCCGTGACGAGTGGCTCGCCCGCCACCTCGGCCAAGAAAAGCCAAAATCCATGGCAGCCCTCACGGCACTCATGACCCGCTTTTGCACGGGTGAGGATAGTTGGCTGGCTCGCAGCAAAAACACAGCTAGCGAGGCAGGCCCATCCGAGGTTAAGAACAACAACGGCAAGCTCCGACATAACAGACACAAACACTGAAGCAATGGTGATAATACCGATGACACTAGAGTCAACGCCGGATTCAGTGGCTCCAAGTCCAACCAGTGGAAGAAACCCTACAAGAAAAACAATCAGGGACCATCCAGCCTGGACCGCATACTCGATCGCCCATGCCAGATACATGACACCCCAGAAAAACCAGCCAATCATACCAACAGAGACTGTTGGGTTTTTAAACAGGCCGGCAAGTTAAACTCCGAGAATAGGGAAAAGGTATCACAAAGCGAGGACGATGACGAGGAGCCCCGGCAACCGAACACAGGGGGACAGAAGAAGTTTCCCCCTCAGGTCAAAACGGTGAATGTTTCGAACATTCTTCCGCCACAAGGCGAGATCCCTCCAGGACACCATCAAAATATAGCTCGGGTCGGCAGTGCTCCTTGCCCTCAGGCGGCCCATCGGTCATCAGCTTCTTGGCATCCATCTTCACCCAGTGCATCTTGACGCGGGCGAAGGCCATCCGTGCACCTTCAATGCAGACCGGCCGCTTTATGACTTCAAGCCGCGGGCAGGCACTAACAAGCCACTTCACAAGTCCGAAGTAGCTACTGGGCATAGGCTCGGCAGGCCATAGCCAGACTATTAGGTCCTTCATGGCTAGCTCGACCGCCTTGTGCAGCTCGACCAGCTGTTTCAGCTGGTCGCTGAAGGGCACAAGATGTTCTGGTCTGAAGTATTGAGACCAGAACAGTTTCTCCGAAGAACTCCCTTCTTCGGCTCGATAGAACTCGGCAGCATCCGATATGCTGCGCGGCAAATCCGTAAACGCCCCTGGAGAGCTCCAAATACGGGTAAGTAAAAGGAACGTTTCCTTCACAGACTTGCTTTGCATAATGAAAGCCTTACCCGCCGCGATCTTCTTGGTCGCCTGGATGTCCTGGAGGGCGCTCTGGGCTTCGGCTCGGGCATCTCGTGCGCTCTGGCGGGCCTTCGCAAGTTCGGACGCTTGCGTCTTAAAATCACGCTCCAATGACTCGTACTTCTTGACGGCATCCTGGAGCTCTTGCTAGACCTCACCGACCCGGGCCTCGTGCTTCTCGCGTGTGGCGCGCTCCTTGGCCGCTTTGTCCTTGGCCTCAGCTAACGCCTTCTTGAGGGTCGCCACCTCGGTCGTGGCCCCTAACAAATTTCATGATGCTTTAGTCCGCACGAAACATTCATTCTTCCTAAAATATACGCGCGGGTTACTGCATACCTTGGCTGTCCTCAAGCTGCTTCTTTACGAGGCCAAGCTCTTCATTGGCCCGCTCCAGGATCTGCTTCAGGCCGGAGACCTCCGCGGTATGAACGGAAGCAGCCAGCAGCGACGCCTGCTTATTCACATAGACATCTTATGTTAGACTCCTGCAAAAATTGTTTTGATCCTCTGTTCGGCTTTTGCTTTTCGAACACCGAACAGAGCATCAGGGGCTACTATCTACACTGTGAAATTCTTTCTACTATTATTACCTCAAAGCCTGTTAAAAGGCTAGTGCAGGCCTCCGTCAATCCGCTTTTGGCGGACTGAACCTTTTCGATCACCGTACCCATAAGGGCACAGTGTTCATCCACAATGGAGGCGCCTCGCAGCGCTTCCAGCAGATTATCCGGTGCCTCTGGTTGGACAGAAGTCACCGGCGGAACAAGCATGCCTCCTCCTTTCGGGGAAGGCCGTTCGCTGAACTCCGGAGCCATGTAGGTCTCCGGAATGGTATCCAGCTGAGGTCCGAATGGAACTTGGCCCCCATCACCAGTCCCCATGGGGGCTTTTTCCCCCATGTGTTCGGTGGCCAGGGAGTCATCCTGGGGCGCCACCTTGACGATCTCCGGAACCTCCCCTCGATCTAGGAAGGTCCTTTGGGACACCACCTCGTCATCACCCTTGGGCGAGACAGAGTGAGCGGGCGGCAGGGACATGCTAGCCCTCTCCTTTGAGTCCAGCGAACCCTTTGTTGAGGATCGCGGGGAGCTATCGCGGGCCGGACTGCAATGGCACAATTTAAAATATCAATATTACAAAGCAGAAAGGCCAGGCATCTGATGTGCATGAGATTTGGGGTACTTACGAGGCAGCCCAAGGCTTCGTCCGGGGCATTCGCTCCGGGCTGCTATCGACATCCCACGCGGAGTTATCCGCAGGGGAGCCCTTCCTCCTCTTGGGCGCCTTCGCCACCAGATTTGTGGCGGCCCCCCTTTTCTTCCTTCCCCCCTCAGGGGAGGAGCCGCTTTCTTCCTCCCCCTCGCCGTCGTCTTCGGCGACCAAAGAGTCAGTCTCATCTTCGGACGACATGTCCGAAGCACCCTTTCGGCGAAGGCCACTCCTGGTCCCTTTGACCGGCTTCTTGGCCTTCTTCTCGGGCACATCATAAGGCGCTGGAAACAACATCTTCGTCAGGAGTGGGGTTTCTTCATCTTCGGGTAGCAGAGCTGGACAATTAATCCACCCCGCTATGTCGGTCCAGGCCTAAAAGAAATTGATAGGAAGTCTTAGACTCCTTCCTCAAAATATGCCAGTAAAGGCTATACCTTGAAAACATCAAAGAGCTTATCGAGTTAGCCTGGCGCTTTAAGCTAAGGCCACGATCCTCGGTCGTAGGCGGTGGAGTCTCGCTGACCTTGAAGAGCACTTTCCAAATGTCTTCGTGCGTCGTGCCAAAGAGCTCTAGCAGCGTCTGGTGCTTGGCCGGATCAAACTCCCACAAATAGCAGGTCCGGCGTTGGCACAGAAGGATCCGGCGTATGAGCATAACCTGGATCACGTTGACAAGTTGGATCTTCTTAGTTATCATGTTCTGGATGCACGTCTGGAGACCAGTCAGCTCGTTCGAAGAGCCCCAGGTTAGGCCCTTCTCTTGCCAGGAGGTGAGCCACATCGGAACTTCGGATCAGAATTCAAGGGCCGCCGCCCAGTTGGTATTACGTGGCTCGGTGATGTAGAACCACCCCGACGACCACCCCTTCACCATCTCCACAAAGGAGACCTCGAGCCAGGTGACGTTGGGCATCTTGCCTACCATGGCACCTCCGCACTCTGCTTGTTGACCGCTCACCACCTTCGGCTTCACATTGAAGGTCTTCAGCCACAGGCCGAAGTGAGGTGGGATGCGGAGAAAGGCCTCACACATGACTATAAATGCCGAGATGTTGAGGATAAAGTTGGGGCTAGATCTGGAAGTCTAGCCCTTAGTAAAACATCAGTCCGCGGACAAACGGGTGGAGAGGGAATCCCAGCCCGTGGACAAAATGCGCGAGGAACACCACCCTCTCATCAGGCTCGGGGGTAGGGATGATCTGCACTTCGGCCAGGAGTCGGTGAACGATATCCTTGACCAGGTATCCGGCCTCTCGGAGTTCCTTGATATCTCTCTTCTTAACGGAGGAGGCCATCCACTTGCCTCCAGCTCTGGATCCGGACATGGTTGGAGCGCTTTCTCGGGCGCGGAAAGCTAGAGCTTGGGCGCTAGAGCTCAAGAATGGATGGGCAGAGGAAGGAGAAGGCGTAGGTGAATGAGGACGAATCCTTATCCCCTTATAAAGGCCGCGAATGTCAAACGCCTCCCCACTCGCCCTAAAACTCGCCTATTCCCAAGGGCTGTGTAAACGGCATGGTTGGGTAACCCGCGCCCGCATTAATGAGAATCCCGCAATAAGGGGACACGATCTCTGCTTCGACAAGACGTGCCAATAGCAACCGTGTCTCGAAACATGGAGCGGCAGACGAAAAACGGTTCGACGACCGGACAGATATGTTGCCATAAAAAGTTGTCAGCGAATTGGAATCGTGTGAAATTATATTCTCTCTGCGGTTGTGTGTGGTGTGAGTGTTACAGGTCCGGACACATCGATACGTCCGAAGACTATTTTGGAGTTCGGAAGGAAGGGAACCCGCCTTGCAATGCCAAAGACAAATCTGCGCGCCGGACCCCTCGTCATTGAAGCCAGGTTCAGGGGCTACTGAGGGAGTCCTGAACTAAGGGGTCCTCGAACATCTGGCCTGTTAGCCATGGGCCGGACTGATGGGCTGTGAAGACATGAACAACGAAGACTACACCCGTGTCCGGATGGGACTCTCCTTGGCGTGGAAGGCATGCTTGGCGACCGGATATGTAGATTCCTTTCTTTGTAACCGACCTTGTGTAACACTAGATCCTCCCGGTGTCTACATAAACTGGAGGACTTTGTCCGGAAACAGAGATAGTCATTACCTTAGTCATACAGGCTAGACTTTTAGGGTTTAGCCATTAGGATCTCGTGGTAGATCAACTCTTGTAATAGTCATATTCATCAAGATCAATCAAGCAGGAAGTAGGGTACTACCTCCATAGAGAGGGCCCGAACCTGGGTAAACATCGTGTCCCCTATCTCGTGTTACCATCGACCTTAGATGCGCAGTTCAGGACCCCCTACCCGAGATCTGCCGGTTTTGACACTGACACCCTTCCCGCCTTGATTTTGGGAAGAGGACCAAGGCCACTATAAATAGAGCCTAGCCACCACCATAGGAGGGGATCCGGATCCGGTCGATCCACATCCTCATCAGATCTCCCAAACACAAGAACATACCTCCTGAGGTTGTTCTTCCATTGTACTAGTTCATCCTCAGCCCACCTCGAGGCCAATCCACCACAAAGCAGGAGTAGGGTCTTACATCGCAAGGTGGCCCGAACCTTGGTAAATTTTTGTGTCCCGTTTCCTCCCAGTTCATCGAGTTAGGCCGTCAGATCGACGAGTTGGCAGACTGGGGAGATTGAGTTCTTCACACGCACTCCAGAGTTCGAATCTATCTTGGGTCTACGGAGCCCGGAATCTGACATTTGGCGCGCCAGGTAGGGGTGTGTCGGATCCTCTCTTCCTCCGGTTGATTCGCCACCGTTTCGTCGTTCCCATGGCCGATGCTCGTCGAGTTCGTGCTGAGCGCCGGGCCACCCTCACCGCCCATGTCGCGCAGACGGCGCCTGTAGGCTATGGCGCTCCCCGTCGTTCCCCGTCGCCTGCGGCCAACGCCGCCACTGGCCCCGCGGCCCATGAGCAGTAGGCTTCCTCGCTGCAACCTTCTGTGTGGCGTGATGGACGCACCGCCACCCCGTCACTGACTCCGGCGGCTACCTCGTCTTCTCATGCCCGTCGCAGTTCGGCGAACGCATAGGCTGCGTTGCTCATGGCACGCGAGCTCCTGCGCTATCGCCCGATCGATGACCTCTATGAGGACTGGACCGCATCACCGAGCTCGTCAGCGCTGCGGGAGAGGCCCCTGCGCTGTCCCGCTCGCTACCTCCACCACCTCCTCTCGCGGGCGACGTGGCCCACGGTGCGCCTCATCCACCTCCCAGACAAGACGTCCTCCCCGAGCAAAGGCGTGAGGCTACATGGCTCGACCCACCACGCAGGGCGCCAGCACGCGACGAGGAAAGCTGCCAAGTGTTGTAGCAGCCCCAAGGAGAGGCGGGTGTGCTCCCATCGCCGCCACGTCAAGACCGCGCGTCGCCCGAGGCGGTGGTGTGTGAGCGCCAAGATCAGGTTCCACCTCCACGGCAGGCTCCCGTGACCATGGGAGGATGTCGCGCGTTCACCCCGGAGCTAGCCGCGTCGTTTGGCCAGGGAAGTTCAAGCCTGACCTGCCTCCGCGCTACGATGGTACCCCCGACCCCGCTGAGTTTCCGCAGCTCTACGAGTTGAGCATCGAGGCGGCCAACAGCGATGAGAAGGTCATGGCAAACTGGTTCCCCATGGCCCTAAAAGATGGCGTGCTCTCATGGCTCCTAAACCTCCCCGCGTGATCGATCTCCTCCTGGGATGAGATGCGAGAGCGCTTCGTCGCCAGCTTCCAGGGCACTCGCGACCACCAACCGGCTACGAGTGACCTGCGGCGCATCAAGCAACAGTCAAGAGAGACCTTGCACAAATACATCCAGCGCTTCAACAGCGTTCGCCTCAAGATTCCCTGGTGTCGGACAAGGCCATCATTTCGGCGTTCACTGATGGCGTCCGGGACGTCAAGATGAAGGAAGAGCTCACCATACACGAGGACCTGTGCACGGCTCTAGAGATGTTCAACATGGCAACCAAATGTGCTAGAGCTGAGGAAGGTCGCCTCTCCCTCCTAGAACTTCCGGAAGCTGACCCAGAAGACAAGAAAGCCAAGGCCAAGGATGTGAAGCGCAAGGGGCCAGCTATGCTCGCAGCCAAATCCGAGATGAAACGGGGCTGCGACTGTCGGCTTCCTGGGAACAGGGGTACCTAGACATGCCTGCCTGCGGCCCACGGCGTGGCTCCGTCAACGGCCCGGTACGACCTGTCAGGACCCCGATTCCAAGTCACATAGATCTAGCTGGTCACACCTCATATCACTTTGCGGCCTCACGCACGGTATTCCCACGGGTGTCGCCTTACCATGGCCCGGGACCGTTTGCGCCTTTTGGCTCACGTATATGATAGTGTTGCTAGCATACATATGACAGAGAACCCGGGCCGACATGACTAGTCGTGAACCCAAAGTGGCACCCAACTTACGGGGACAGTCATACATGATTCAACATCGAGCATGTCAGTCAGCAGTGTGCGAATTCGGGCTGTAGCACTGGGCTAACAGGACTCCGGTGAACCGGGCTGTAGCAGGCTAGGCAGGACTCCAGATGTCACCGCGTGACATTTCCCCGAAGGGACAGACACAGGAACGAAGTGAATCACATGCCGGCCAGTCAAGTGTTCTGGAGCAGTAGTGTTGGGCTAGCAGGACTTGGGCCAGGTGGGCTGCACAGGTAAGTTAGGTAGGTTTCCTTCCTTTTTTATTTTTCTTCTGTTTTCTATTTTGCTGTTACTTTAGGACTTTATTAAAAATGCCAGGGCATTTCCAAAAATCATGAAACTAATCATGGCTACTGTTTAGAATATATACAATAGTAAACATTATAGTTTATGATTATTTGATCATTTAAAATATTTTATAGCATTTAAATGCCCAAATGCAAATAGAGTATGATTTAATTCAGAGCCCAAATATGTCATGGAAAAATGTGCATCACCTCTGGTTACTGTTTACAACATTTTCCATAAATGATGAACATTTTTGAAAGCCATTTGGATTTACTGAATATATTTTAGGTGAACCTAGTGAATTCCTTTGATGCTAGGGGTTTAGGCAATCCCCATTTCAAGTTTATTTCAAGATTAAACATGATGCACACATGAGGCTAGCCTAGTGCATTACCAGAAGCTAGGGATGTGACAACTCACCCCCACTAAACAAGAATCTCGTCCCGAGATTCAAGCATAGGGTAAGATGAAGGGGGAACACAACTAACACAATCTTCATGATCCAGGTTGCACTTCGTAAGAACGTTGATTCGTCACCATCTTTGTCTCAACGTCTTGCTTCGGAAACTTCAACCAACACGACAACGAGAGAAAAAGAAAACTCTAGAAGAATCGATCTTCTTGAAGATCGAACAACTCAGGATCAACTCATGGAGTGGGACATTGAAAACATCTCTCGAGCTGAGACACGAAGCATACATCCTGAGGGATGGAGTGAAACAGATGACGAAGATTCACTAGGTAGGCAACAATTCCACACTTAAGAAGGTGGTGAACAGTTGTCAACGTACCGAGGAGTTGAGTTGCCAGGATACCATAACGAGACATCTTAGAGGAGGTGACCCGTAGAATTATTCCCTTAAGTGGCAAGAAGAATTACTTTTGATACATAGATCATTGAAAATCTCTAAACCAGCCTAAGGAAAATCACAAACGATCGTTTGAAGGAGTTCGGAGAAATGGCATACTCAGTTGGAAAGAGAACTAGAGTTATAAGACAACTCAGCAAACGGAAGGCACATTCCAGTTGATACCGAGGATATAACCTAGTGTCCGAGCGTGCTCTCAAGAACTTGAGCATTTCCATACTCATCAAGGTCTTACCAACATCCCTGTCAAGGATTGTGGCAACACAACATACTACCATGACGAATAGTGATGGAGGGTGCGGATGCAAAGGGAGATAACAACTTTTCAGATTTCACCTTAGCGAGGCCAAGAAAACAAAATCTGGATGATCGACCGAGAGACATTTAGCACTCCACTTCTAATGTTCTCCTTGATGTTCTAGCTACCACGGCCATGCTTAAGAAGCATCAACATGGCCATCAAGTAAAGGTCGGACTTGGGGAGCACATGATCCATAAGGAACAACTTCTAGAATAAGTCATGCGAAATCCTCATGGGAGGTGACCAAACGGCTTAATCAAGATACTACAACAATAGTGCTTCTAGCTAGGTGCGTCCACTTCACAGGAACCTATATCATAGTTCTCGGAAGAAGTTCCAACCATCATATCTGCCTGAGATTCAAATCTGGTTGGTAACAGAATAATTGAGACAACATGTCTCGAAAAGAAAGTTTGCAACACAAACCGACGAGATGACGTTGCGAGATTCTCGGGAAATGAACTACGATAGCAAGCTCCAAAACATGAGTTGGTTCTGCTACATACATGCGGACATGCTGTCCAAGACAAGCATGACCACATAATAGTCTTACAAGAAAACACTACCGAGTTCTGGTTGGGGACCATCAACGAGGATATCGAAGTCCTTGCATAAGGCATGCTCTTAAGAAGGAACTTCTTCTCCTTGAACAAGTCAATTAGTGGCTTGGTGTGCTAGGAACACATATGGAGTGGAGGTAATTAATCTACCAAACCATAGAATACATTTGCACATGCATAACTGACTTGGGATGGTACCAGAGGAAACAAATACAATCTTTCTCGAACTCACGGCGGCAACTTGCACCAAATGCACATGAATTCGAGGAAGTCACTTCTTCCATCCAAGCATAAGCTTCATGAACGGAACACGAAGGCATTTCTTACAAAGTTTCCAACACGAGGTTGATGTTCAACATGAATCATGGGGGAGACAAAATGCTGCTGATGGGCTCAACAGCAACTCATCGGAATTTCCATATCACTGGACTTCCACCATCATGTGAACACGGTGATAGCATTGGTCGTACCAAAAGATGTAATGGTGTATGCTCGAGGGATCAACCACGAGTAAGACAACATTACGAACATCGTTTGTTCTGATTTGACTTGATGATAGCCCATACTCAAGTCAAAGTTTGACAAGGCAATAGATCCAACAACTAATCTCGAGGACCAATCGATGGAGATATCATCTTTCTTGAACACACACACAAGATATCCCTTAAGATGAACTAAGTCGGACAAACTTTATCTTCCAACTCTCCAAGTTGTTGTTTGGCTTAACCAACTAGCTCAGGGGTATCCAACACGGATTCTTGGAGAAGGGGTGGTTTACAAGAAACCAACTTAATCACGAGCTCAACATAGCGGTCAGGTGACAACCTGCTAATGCTTCCGAGAAGATATTCGGAACATCACGAACCACTGATATGTTACTAAGCTCGAGAACAACCTTGCTTTTCAAGGCAAGACGACATGATCAGGAAAGCAAGGTATTCAATCCTAACTCAAAGATCGAGGAGTGCACCAGAAATAAGGACAAGGTAGCACGATCAATCCTAGAATAGTGATTCGATAACGAACATGCTAAGAATGCTATTAATGTCCATTAACTACCAAGCAACATGGTTGCTAGGAGTATTGATTTCACACATCATGGTTCACTTGTCGGCATTCCAGTTGTGACACCACGGAACCGAAAAATGAAAATGATGGCAAGAAGTATCACTAAATCAGGAATTCATAAGAGGTGGTGTAATTCTCATGACATTCCTGACATCAAGAGGGCAATACTTCAGGTGGAACAGAATCAAAAGCTGGATTGGCATTTTGATCTGCGGAATACAACTGCTTTGACCCAATGCTAGATATGGATGAGGTACTGGAGTTTGTTTCACCTAGTCATTCTGAAATAGAACGGCTTGACGGACCACAAGTATAATAGACACTGACGAACACGATCGCACAACTATTCCTGACTATCGCTTGATAGACGGAGGTCAGGATACAACTAAAGAGGGACAACTCAAAGGAACATATGTTTTTCTGAGTTGTGGATGCATAGATTAGTATGCCGAGCGAATCTCAACATTTCTTCCAGATAACCCATGCGGAAAGGGTAGAACTGGCAGATTCACAATATAGAATAGAGAACTCATCACGAGCACTCTGGTTGTGATCTTTTGGTTCAAAAGAACTCTTGCCAAGAATGGGTCATGGTATTTGGAAGAATGATATACCATGGACCTCGAAGACTATCTCAAAGGTTACTAATATCCTAAAGGTACGAGCAACACTATCAACACGAGGTAAGTAGAGTGGATCTTGGGTCAAGAACCCAGGAGTAGAATACCTACTACTAAATGGCATCACGGGATGCTTTTGAGAATGGTGGCCAGAATCATCACACCGGGAACACAAAATATGGCTAGTTTACTAGGTAATCTTCTAAGACACCTAGGGTCGTAATAATAACTCCAACATATATGTCGAGGCAATAGAATACCTCAACAGGCCATTAGTGTGCTTAATCTAGCCCAAAGGGACGCGGAAACAGAGGGAAAGGATTTTGCAAATGCATCAGATTGTTTGGAAACCTGGGATGACTCGGACAGCATAATGACTGTAAATGCTCAAAAAGATTTGAGACATCCTGCAAAAATGGTGGCATAACCACTCAGAAGCACAATATCAAAGTTCCGAGACCAACTATGAACACACGGAAGTAGCAGAAACTGAACTGGGGCATAAATCCAACAATCTTATAAGTCTATGGATTAGTAACACGTCATCCTGATATATAGATGAGAAGGACTAGTTCTAAATCCCTGTAGGAAAGATAAGATGACTCGGATCAGAGGACATGAGATATAAGGAGTAAAAAGAGCCTTACGTTCCCTTCTCCAATCAATTCCCATACATAACTAAAGCATTTCTAGACACAACTTCGACCAGTTTGGCTTGGTAATCCTACAGGCAGTCAGGCTCTGATACCAATGCTGTCAGGACCCCGATTCCAAGTCACATCGATCTAGCCGGTAACTCCTCATATCACTTTGCGGCCCCATGCACGGTATTCCCACGGGTGTCGCCTTACCATGGCCCGGGACCGTTTGCGCCTTTTGGCTCACGTATATGATAGTGTCGCTAGCATCCATATGACAGAGAACCCGGGCCGACATGACTAATCGTGAACCCAAAGTGGCACCAACTTACGGGGACAGGCATACATGAATCAACATCGAGCATGTCGGTCAGCAGCGTGCGAATCCGGGCTGTAGCACTGGGCTAACAGGACTCCGGTGGACTGGGCTGTAGCAGGCTAGGCAGGACTCCGGATGTCACCGCGTGACATTTCCCCGAAGGGACAGACACAGGAACGAAGTGAATCACATGCCGGCCAGTCAAGTGTTCCGGAGCAGTAGTGCTGGGCTAGCAGGACTTGGGCCAGGTGGGCTGCATAGGTAAGTTAGGTAGGTTTCCTTCCTTTTTTATTTTTCTTCTATTTTCTATTTTGCTGTTACTTTAGGACTTTATTAAAAATGCCAGGGCATTTCCAAAAATCATGAAACTAATCATGGCTACTGTTTAGAATATATACAACAGTACAGTTTTTAGTTTATGATTATTTGAGCATTTAAAATATTTTATAGCATTTAAATGCCCAAATGCAAATAGAGTATGATTTAATTCAGAGCCCAAATATGTCATGGAAAACTGTGCATCACCTCTGGTTACTATTTACAGCATTTTCCATAAATGATGAACATTTTTGAAAGCCATTTGGATTTACTGAAAATATTTTAGGTGAACCTAGTGAATTCCTTTGATGCTAGGGGTTTAGGCAATCCCCATTTCAAGTTTCTTTCAAGATTAAACATGATGCACACATGAAGCTAGCCTGGTGCATTACCAGAAGCTATGGATCAAGCAAAGGTTTCCATATCGGTGCAACAAGATCAAGACCACCAGGACGGTAGAACGGAGGTCATCACGTAGCCCACTGTAGCGTCACCACCAGGGCCTTTGCAGGAGAAGACTACTTTTGTCAGGATAGCTTGTACTAGTTGTTCCCCTTCAAATTTGGCCGTCGTGGGATCCCTTCCCACCTACATTTGGGAAGAGGACCAAGGCCACTATATATAGGAGTTAGCCACCACCAAAGAGGGGGACTGATCACTTTCACCCGAACCTCCTCACCAGCTCATTGGGCTCAAGAACACCTCTCCTCCTGAGGCTGTTCATCCACTGTAATAGTTCATCGTCAGCCCCTCGAGGCAATCCACCACAAAGCTGGAGTAGGGTATTACACCGCAAGGTGGCCCGAACTAGGATAAACTGTTGTGTCTCTTGTCCCTTGGGTTCGTCGAGCTAGGCCGTGGAATCGTCGAGCAGGTAGATAGGGAAGAGGGAGTTCTTTGCACGCACCCCAAAGTTCGAACCTCTCAAGGGTCTGCCGAACCCTGAATCTGACATTTGGTGCGCCAGGTAGGGGGTGCGTTGAAGCTTCACCCCTCCATCCGCTTTGCCTCGCCAACCTGCTCCCATGGCGAGCACCGCTTCTTCGACCAGACCGATGAGCACGCACGGAGGTGCTGCGTTCAGGCCAGAAATGCGGCCTCGCTATGACGGCGCGGCGGATCCGGCAGGTTTCCTCCAGGCCTATGAGGAGGCCGTTTGGGCGGCCGGCGGACGACAAGGTCATGGCCAACTAGTTCCCCATGGCCCTCATGGGCGTGCCGCGCGCCTGGCTTCTCAGCATGCCAGGGTCTTCTATGGCCTCCTGGGAGGAGCTGAGCGGCCTCTTTATCATGCACTTCGCAGTGCTGGCGCCCCACGCCGTCGCAGCCCGCCTCGGCGGTCCACAGGCACCGCCCTCGGATCACCACGCCAAGCAGTTCTTCCGCCAAGTGGGTGCCGCCCGCGTATAGCCGGGAGCTCCACCAGGGTGGGCGGCGCCCAGAGCCGACCTCACCTTCGACTAGAGGGACCACCCCGCAACCACCGCGGGCACGGGCACGCTCCCAATGCTTTGCACCCCACCATCTGCAACGTAGCAGTAACCAAGACCCTCATCGACGGCGGAGCCGCTCTCAACGTGCTCTCGGTTGAAGCTTTTGGCCTGCTTCACGTACCGCTCGGCCGGCTCCGCCCCACCAAGCCCTTCTCCGGAGTCATCGATGGCTCCACCTGCCCCCTGCTCATCGACTTTGACATCACCCGCATCGGTCTCTCTTACAACGCCGTCCTCGAGTACCCGGCCCTGGACAAGTTCTTGGCGGCAACTCACCCTGCCTACGACATCATGAAGATGCCAGGAAGCAGCGGCGTCATCACCATGGCTGGAGACACCAAGAAGGCGCTGTCGGCCCTCAAGCATGCCTTTAGGGCCGCGGCTGCCACACGGCCGAAAGCGGGAGGGGCCCCTGAGGTCCCGAGGGCTACGCCGGCCAAAATGAAGCAGTAGTTCTCTCAAGATCGGGCTAAGACGAAGCAGATACCGGTCGATGAGGACGGGGCCTCGGGAGCCACCTTCACCATAGGTGCTGACCTTGCCCCGGACCAAGAAGAGGCATCGGTGAACTTCCTGCGCGTGGACAAGCATGTGTTCGCCTGGGAGCCCAAGCAGCTAGTTGGGGCCCCGAGGGGGATAACAAGCACCATCTGAGGGAGTGCCCTAACGTACGACCGGTGAAGTAGAAGGCGCGACGGCAGTCTACAGAGAAGCAGTCCTTCATCGTCTAGGAGACCCGCAAGCTGCAAGAAGCTAGTGTCATCCGCGAGGTGCGGTACCCAGAGTGGTTGGCGAACCCGGTCGTCATGCCCAAGAAGGGCGGGAAGGTATGTATGTGTGTCGACTTCACAAACCTCAAGAAGGCCTGCCCTCAAGACCCATTCCCGCTCCCGCGCATTGATCAGATCGTCGACTCCACCGCCGAGTGTGACCTACTGTGCTTCCTAGATACCTTCTCGGGCTACCACCAGATCAAGATGGCGGTACAAGACGTCAAGAAGACGGCCTTCTTGACCCCATGTGGGGTGTACTGCTATAGCTGCGTGCCGCTCAGGCTGCGTAACGCTGGGGCAACCTTCCAGCGGCTGATGCACATCGCCCTGGGCCGGCAGCTCGGGAGGAACGCTGAGGCCTACATTGAGGACATCGTGGTGAAATCTCGGGAGGCAAAGACCCTCATCCAGGATGTGGAGGAAACATTCTCTAGTCTGCGCAAGGTCGACCTGCGGCTCAACCCGGAGAAATGCGTGTTCGATGTTCATTCCGGTAAGTTGTTGGGTTTCCTTGTGTCGCACAGGGGAATCGAGGCGAACCCAGAGAAGGTCAAGGCAATAGAAGAGATGAGCCCACCACAGACTCTCAAGGAAATGCAAAAGCTGGCGGGCTGCATGACTTCATTAGGGTGCTTCATCTCCAAGCTGGGGGAGCGCGCCCTCCCATTCTTCAAGCTGACGAAAAAGAAGGGCCCGTTCGAGTGGACTCCGGAGGCTGACGCAACATTTCAAGACCTCATGTGATACCTCACGAGCCCACCGGTGATGGTGGCGCCACGTCCTCTCGTGCCCCTAGTGCTTTACCTGGCCGCCGCGCCTCATTCTGCTAGCGCAGCACTGGTCGCCGTCCGGGAAGAGCGCCAGGTCAAGGGCCTGACACACGACGCCGCATGTTCGGTCGAGATGATGCAGCACCAAGACGGCGGCGCCGGCATATGACCAGGATCCGCAAGACGGCGCTCCAGAGGCTGCAGTTGCCCCAACGGGCGACCCAGCTCCTGAGGTCCCCCAGCCTCAGGAGATGCCCCAGCCTCAGGAGGTGTCGTACTCAACCAACACTTCCGCCCTCGTCGAGCACCTGGTGTACTTCGTCAGCACGGTGCTGCACCACGCGCGAGCATGCTACCCCATGCCACAGAAGCTTCTACATGTGCTCGTCGTTGCCTCGCGCAAGCTGCGCCACTACTTCCAGGGCCACCCCATTAAGGTCATCTCAGCTTACCCATTGGAAAGGGTGCTCCGGAGCCCCAATGCTGCGGGAAGGGTCGCCGAATGGAACATCGAACTACAGGCATTCCAGCTAGAATTCAGCACCACCAGGGTCATCAAGGGTGCCGCGCTCGCCGACTTTGTGGCGGAGTGGACCGACGCTCTAGGGCCAGAGGCAGGCGAGGACCGGTCCCTTTCGCCAGGAGGCGAAGCACCAGACGGCTGGTTCATGCACTTCGATGGCGCCTTTGCACATCAGGGCGCAGGGGCTGGAGCGGTTCTCATCTCGCCCACCCACGACAAGCTCTACTACGTCGTGCAACTCTGTTTCCAATGTGGCGAGAATGTCTCCAACAACATCATGGAGTACGAAGGCTTGATTGCCGGCCTCAAGGCCGCGGCCGCTTTGGGCGTGAAGCGCCTCACCATCAAGGGCGACTCTCAGCTCCTCGTCAACTTCTCCAACAAAGTGTATGACCCAAAGGATGAACACATGGAGGCTTAACTGGCAGAGGTACGCAAGATGGAGAAACAATTCTTGGGCCTAGAGCTGTAGCACGTACCTCGTGGGACGAACAAGGAAGCTGACGATATCACCAAGAGAGCATCCAAACACCAGCCTTAGGAGCCCAGCATATTCAAGGAGTGACTCTTCAAGCCTTCGGCAGCCCCTTCGGCTGTGGAGCAGCCAACGCCTCAGGAGGAGCTTCCCCCGCTGCCAACCTCGGGAGCCCCCGCCTGCGGCCCGCCCTCAGGAGCACGCCTACTCCTCACGCTCGAGCCTCAGGAGGGGTGCTGGACCGAAGAATTCAAGGCATACCTGATGCAGGGAACCCTGCCAGAGAAGGAGGAAGACGCGGAGCGCGTGGCTGGGCAGGCCACAGCCTACTGCATTCAGGACGGTGAGCTATACCAAAAACAACCAAACGATGTTTCCTTGCGATGCATCTCCAGGGAGCAGGGGTGCGAGCTATTGACCGACATACACGGTGGGGACTGCGGACACCACTCGTCATCGCGCACCTTGGTGGGAAAGGCGTTTCGCAGCGGATTCTACTTGCCCACGGCACTCAACGAGGCAACCGAGCTAGTGAGATCCTGTGAAGCCTGCCAGTTCCATGCCAAGCAAATACACCAACCTGCTGAGTGCCTCCAGACTATCCCACTCTCGTGGCCATTTGCGGTCTGGGGGCTGGACATCTTGGGACCGTTCCCTCGAGCGCCCGGGGCTACTGCTACCTCTACATTGGAATCGACAAATTCACCAAGTGGGCGGAGGTGGAGCCAGTCGGCGGTCAAGTTCATTAAGAGACTCGTGAGCCAGTTCGGAGTCCCTAATCGCATCATCACCAACAATGGCGCACAGTTCACTAGCAACCTTTTCAAAACATATTGTGCTAATTTTGAAACGCAGATATGCCATGCCCCAGTGGCACACTGTCGGATGTGGGGTTCTGGCAAACCCTTAAGGTTCGAACACTGGGGTGCGCGCGAAGTCTTTCCCTCCTACCGATCTATGCCCTAGCTCGCTAAGATCTCGCGGACGAACTCACAGCTCAGAAAGACACGAGGTTTATACTGGTTCGGGCCACCGTTGTGGTGTAATACCCTACTCCAGTGTGGTGGTGGTGGATGGCCTCTAGGGCTGATGAAGAACAGTACAAGGGAAGAACAGCCTCCTGAGGTTGAGGTGTTCTTGCAGCTAGGGTAGGCTCTTGATCGGGTTGGATCAAGCTAAGATGAGATGCCTCTACTATGGTGGCTAGCTCTACTTATGTAGGCCCTGGTCCTCTTCCCAAATATCAAGCGGGAAGGGAGCCAACAACGGCGGGCAAATTTGAAGGGGGACAGCTAGTACAAGCTATCCTGACAAAAGTGGTCTTCGCCTGCGAAAAGCTCTGGTGGTGACGTTGTCTTGGGCTCCATCATGACCTCCGTCTTGCCGTCCTCCTTGTCTTGGTCTCGTTGCACCAATATAGCAACCTTTGCCTGATGCCTCGGTACTCTTCGTCTGCGCTGGCCTCCTTAGCAACAAAGAGGAAATAAGGACGTTGTGCGCGCTGGCGCCCACCTGGCGCCCGCCTGGTGTCGTTCGTCATGGCTCACATCACGAGCGCCTGGTGAGGTTTGCCCCGCCTTGATAACTCCGCTCCTCGTGAGCCTGCCTTGCTAGGACACTCCAGAGGAAGTCTTGCACCGTCCGCCTCGCGAGGCTTGGAGCTTCGCGAGGGTCTTGGATGCCTTGTTGATGAAGATGGGCCGTACGGCCTGCTGGCTTAGCCACGCTGTGGGCTGCAGGCAGGCAAGTCCGGGGACCCCCATTCCCAGAACGCCGACAGTAGCCCCCGGGCCCAAGGTGCGCTCGGGCATGGCTTTGCGGCGAAGCCAAGGGTCAAGTTCGGAGCACCGCGGGCCCCAAAAGTCTGCGGCCTCAGTTGACGCGTGGCGGTTGATTCGATGTGGGCGTCTCCGCTTACCCACGCTGCCTTTGAATCCGCCTAGCTATGCGGCCCTCGCGGCCTACACAGTTATTCCTCCGTCGTCTACGCCTCGCTTCCCCAATCCCCCTGCTTCCTTGAGACTCTGCTTCCCTTCTCTGATCTGACCTGCCCTCCCCCTGCTTCGTTGCCATGGCGCCAGAACAAGCGGACAAGGGGAAGAAGCCAATGTCTCTGTCAGGCGCATCTCCGGCTGTCGAGCCGGCGCTAGGCCGATCCCAGGTGCTCAACGACGAGGCCATGGACAAGGTGTGTCTGATCCTCGCTTCCAGGTTCAACGAGTGGGGAGAGACGGTGGCTTGGCCCGAGTCTCGCACTCGCATGGCTCAGGCAGCCACCGAGGTCCCAATCTTCATAGATGCCCTCTGGGCTGGCCTGATTCCTCCCTTTTCTGTCTTCCTCAATGCGGTGCTAGAGCATTACTAGATCCACATGCTGCATCTTGACCCCCAATCGGTGACTCTTTTTGCTGTCTTCGCCTTCTGTGCGAAGCCATGGTGGGCATCGCTCCTTCGGTGGCCCTCCTCCGTCACTTCTTCTCATTGCACCTGGCCGACCCTCAGCAATGCTCGGGGTGCATGAGCTTCCAGGCCTTGGCTGCGACCGCGGGCGCGGGGATTGACTTCGAGCTCCCTTCATCCAAGAGCGAGTTTCGTACGCGATGGGTGTTTGTCGATGCCGGCGTGCTCAGCCCCCTGCTTCGTCTCCCGACGGGGCCTGCTATTCCAAACTCCGGCTGGAGCCACCAGAAGCTCTCGAGCCCCCGCCTTGCTCTTGTCTGGGCCAGGCTGAGGCTGCTGAAGGATCGCGGCATGACCGCGCCGATGGTGGTGAAGGAGTTCGTCAAATGCCGGGTTGCTCCACTTCAGTGCCACTCTCGCCCAATGTGGACCTTGCTCAACAGTCAGGACCACATGAAGTTCCAGGAGTCTGGGCTCCCTCTTGGGACGCGGCAAACAGTACTCAAGGTCTTGACGGGTGTCCCTTTGCCGGCCGAAATGCCTGGGAAGAATTGCCTACTGTATCGCTGCAAGAACAAGGATGAGTTTGCAGCGAGCATGCCTTCCTTCGACGAATGGGGGCTGCGGCCGATCGGACTGGTGGGGCCCCGCGAGAACCCCGTCGTCGTGGTTCCCTTCTTCGCCGCCAGTGCCAAGCTCACCCCAGGTGAAGGTGCGGGAGAGCGAGCTCCGACGGGGGCTGGTGGCTCGAGTCCTGAGGAACACACGCCGAATGGTGATCCTGGGGCGTCGTCTTCGGGGGCCTGCGACCCCCCTCCTGAGGCGCCGATTATTGAGGAGGTGCAGCACGCGGCTCCCGAGGCCAAGGCTCCAGGAGCCTCGGGAGGTTGTGGTGAAATGGTGCCCGGTTGTTTGCCGCAGTTGGGCACCCCTGAAGATATCCTTCCAGGCTCTTCTTCGGCCCCGCTGCGCACCGGCCGTCACGTCTAGCATTTCGGTCATCTTTGTGTGGACTTCGAGGAGCTCCACAAGAGGAAAGGATCCCCTAGTGGCAGCAACATCCTCGGGCCGTTGAAGCGGCGAAAGTACATCGCCATGGACGCGTAAGTACCATGTTGTCACGGCTTCCTGCGTGTAGCCTCCTTATCCTGACATCAGTTCTCCAGGGCTCCTTCCGTTGAAGCTGTTGTGTCTCCCGAGAAGTGGCCTCCTCCTTCATCAACTCCCCCATCCGCCTTGAGCGTTCCTGGTCTTCCTACCGCCCATGGAGCTAGGTCGGTCGGGGGAGCATCTCTGCCTTTGCGGCGCGCTGAGCCCGCAGCTTGGCCATCCCTCCCCCACGGTCTTGCGTGGAGCTTGGCGGGCGTACCCAAGGCTCCTCCTTCGCTCATGGGCAGCAGCTGGCTGGCTTTGATCTTTGGTTCCTTTTCAAGCAGTGAGCCTCAGCCGGCTTGGGCTTCTCGCGAGGACGAGCTGGCATCAGGTGCGGCGTCAGCCCCCAGCACCCTGCCGGGGGGTGGCGCGCCGCCGCCCCGCCCGCAGCCCCCGAGGAGGAGGACGAGGAGGGTCGAGCGTTCAAGCTCGAGCGCGGGCGGAGCGTGGTTCGTCACGAGCTCTTCCAGGAGGTGATGGGCGCGATGAGCCGACTTGGTGAAGAGCTCGCGGGTGTTGACTCGCGCCTTGAGGCCGAAGGTCTCCTGCTGGTGGAGGAGCGGCGCAAGCTGAGGGTGGCCATCAACCTCGGTCTCTATCAGTGCGACCTTGAGAATGCGAAGGCCGAGGCGTCCCTCAAGATCGCACATGAAGCCCGCTCGTGAGCCTTGGAAGAGGCTCGCGAGGCTGACCGCCGTCGCGAGGCTGCGGAGGAACGCGCGTGGGAGCTCCAGGCCTGGAGCGCGGCCCTTGAGCAGCAGGTGGAGGCTCCCAGGGCTGCTCTTGCATTACTGAGGGGGACGCCCGCAGAGGATGAGGTGGTCCGGAAGCGCGGTGAGATGCTGGCCCTGGAAGCCGTGGAGCGCAGCCTCGAGCTCGAGCGACTGGAGACGAGGGAACGTCAAGTTGCTCAAGCAGATGATGCCGTCGGGGCTCGCGAGGCCGGAGTTGAGGACGAGGTGAATCGCCGGGTGGCCGAGGTTCGCGCGGACCTGGAGGGTAGGTACGACCTGAAGCTGAATCTCGCGGGTACGGAGGATGCGGGCAGGGCCGCTGCCCTCAGGCCCAGGTTGGATGAGGCTGAGAGGCACGCGGAGGCCATGGCCGCCGCCCTGGTTACGGCGCAGGCGGACTTGGCCTCCGCCCGCGCCGAGCTGCGTTCCCTTCGTAGGTGGGTTGATGACGCTGAGGCCGTTAAATGGCAGAACACGGAGGAAGTGATCCAACGACGAACACTGGAGCGCGAGCATGCTCCTATGCTTCAGGATCTTCGGAACAGGGCCAACACCGCCCTGGGCCATATTTGCGACGTGGAGGTGCCGGCCCCTCACTCGAATGACTATGCCAGCCATCTGATCTTCTTCACTGAGGTGGTGACGCGCCTGGAGGCTCGATCTGCCAGAGCTCGCCAACTTGTGGACGAAAGGGGGCGTGGCCTGCTTGAGCGCGCTTTCTCCCATGTCTTCAGCTACCTTCTGAATGCCGACCCCAACTTTGATTTCGACGCCGCCATCGCCCCCGTTCCAACGGTCGTCCGGGATGACCTGGCACGCTGGGTTGAAGACAACGTGGACGCGTTGGTCAGGGCCTTCACTTTGGAAGATGACAGGGTGGTGGTCGTCGCAGACGAAGGCGACGTGGTTGACGACGGCGTAGCGGGCGTCGCCGGCGGTGGCGACGTTGCCGATGAAGACGATGATGACGCGAGTGACGCATCCGCGGGTGATGTAGCGAGCGACATTTCTGGCTGATCCCATGTTCTCCTGTCGTTTCATCCTGCACACGAAGCTCGGGCATGGCCCTTGGAAAACTTGTAAGAGCATTTTGGGAGGGGGAGCCCCTCATGTAAGCAAATTGCAGTTTTTACTTTCCTATGTGATGCGAGTTTGTGTCCTCGTGAGCTCGTGAATCCAGACGCGAGTTCTCTGTCGTGGTTTACCTTAGTCAGCGCCAGCTTTGAGTTGGGTCGCGACGCGTCGAGTTTCTGAGAACCCTGTGGAGCTCGTCGCCCCGTTAGAAGGGACCCCACTAGAGGTGAGCACCAGCTGTAGTGCTAGAGCGCACTTGGCGTGCGCGCTTCGCGCTGTCCCACTCGCGAGGATCTCGTGAGGGGAAAGCGACGGACATGAGTCCCAGACAAAACGAGATCCAGAAGGCAACAAATTGCTCGAACGAGAAAAGGCTCCCCCCCCCCGCGCGCATCAATAAAAACTCAGCTTCAACTCAAATCCAGATTGAGAAAGCAAAGCTACAGAGAGAGAGATCCAAAGCAAAAGGCCGCGTCCGACACCTAGTCTAGTCTTCTGGTCTTCAAGTCTTCTCACCAGCGCGGAGCTAAGTGCTACCACTAGGCATGGGAGGGAGCCCCAGGGCCTGAGGCCGGCACCCCTGAGACTCCGGGGCGTGTACAACCCCAACTCATTATTACGTGAGATGTCACGGGCGGCGACCTTCACAGGCACTGGGCCTTCTTCACAGGTACCGGCCTTGCTTCATATCGCCAGACGAGGGCCCCGCCTTGCGCCATCCTTGACCTCCTTTGAGCCGACCGGTCACCGAGACAACACAAAGGAGGGAAAGAGGATGCCAGCGGTGCCCACGGCGACCACATGTCCTCTGCCGGGGGAAGGGTTGTCGAGGCCTCCCCGGCAGAGGGCCTACCTCCGGGTGTCGCTAGCCGTCGCGCGCCGCGGGGAGGGGCCTTGCTCCTGGCTCCCTCCCGGCGGCACCCCAGCGTGTCTCCCTTGTTGGAACGGGTGCTGCCGTGCCAGGATCGTCGATCAACGCTGCAACCTGATTCATCTGTAGCCCATGGTTAGCATAAGCCTGTTCCCGAGAGATTAGCGGTACCCTGTAGTTGCCGTTGCCAGTGCGATCGTTGTGGTTCTCCGTTGGTTCTTGGAAGGCTTCAGCTCCTAGCGCCCCCTCTCCCCAATCTTCTCCAATGAATGAGCCGGGGTCGTCCTCTGGTGTGTACTCTTGGTCCATCATGCGGGGCACGTAGGCTTCCGGGGCCGTCACCCCGAACACCTCGCCGTGGTGCCCCACGCTCCATGTTGCTCGGCCAGGGTGGCGTCCTGAGGATGGTAGCGTGGCATCTGGCTGGGACCATGGAGGGCGACGCTTGCGCTCATGCTTGCCGAGGGCGGCATGGGGGAGTCGGAGACCCCTACGCCGCTGGCCGTGCTGATGTTGATGAAGCCCCCGGGCGTAGTTGATGGCGCACGGATGTGGTGAGGTTCACCGCGCGTCCCTGCTGTGGCCTGAGGAGGAAGTCGATAGCAGAAGGGTGGTGTTCCCGACGCCGCTGCATCCAGCAGCTCGGCAACACGCTCCAGCAGTGTATCCCCGATGCTTTCCATCAGCCTGCATCGCAGCAGCTCCCTTGCCATGGTGAGCGCTGCCCGTATGTTTGCTTGCTCCCGTCGTGAGTGCGGCGCCATTGCTGTGGCATGGCTCGCTGCTCTTGCAGCGGCCCGTACTTGCCGCGGGGTGAGGGTGGACGACGCCTGGCCGTGCTGCCCGCGCCCGGCGGAGTTTGGCGGCGCTTGCGCCGCCTGTAGTGCGGGTCGAGATCTTCATGGGCAGGCGGCGCTGCTCGGGCTGGCTAGGCTGCCCAGCGGTCAGAGCCGGCCCTTGAGTCACCGGACATCCTGGCTGGGGAGCGTCGGCAAGCTGGTTGGTGGAGAAGAAGCTCCGGCACACCCCTACGTGGCGCGCCAAATGTCAGATGTGGGGTTCCGGTAAACCCTTAAGGTTCGAACACTGGGGTCCGCGCGAAGTCTTTCCCTCCCACCGATCTACGCCCTAGCTCGCTAAGATCTCGCGGACGAACTCGCAGCACAGAAAGACACGAGGTTTATACTAGTTCGGGCCACCGTTGTTGTGTAATACCCTACTGTGTGGTGGTGGTGGATTGCCTCTAGGGCTTATGATGAACAGTACAAGGGAAGAACAGCCTCCTGAGGTTGAGGTGTTCTTGCAGCTAGGGTAGGCTCTTGATCGGGTTGGATCAAGCTAAGATGAGATGCCTCTACTATGGTGGCTAGCTCTACTTATATAGGCCCTGGTCCTCTTCCCAAATATCGAGCGGGAAGGGAGCCAACAATGGTGGGCAAATTTGAAGGGGGATAGCTAGTACAAGCTATCCTTACAAAAGTGGTCTTTGCCTGCAAAAAGCTCTGGTGGTGACGCCGTCTTGGGCTCCACGATGACCTCCGTCTTGCTGTCCTCCTGGTCTTGGTCTCATTGCACCAATATAGCAACCTTTGCCTGATGGCTCGGTACTCTTCGCCTGCGCTGGCCTCCTTAGCACCAAAGAGGAAATAAGGACGATGTGTGCGCTGGCGCCCGCCTGGTTTTGTTCGTCATGGCTCACGTCACGAGAGTCTCGTGAGATTTGCCCCGCCTTGGTATCTCCGCTCCTCGTGAGCCTGCCTGGCTAGGCCACTCCAGAGGAGGTCTTGCACCATCCACCTCGCGAGGCTTGGACCTTCGCGAGGGTCTTGGATGCCTTGTTGATGAAGATGGGTCGTACGGCCTGCTGGCTTAGCCACGCTGTGGGCCGCAGGCAGGCAAGTCTGGGGACCCCCGTTCCCAGAACACCGACACACACCCCAGGAGCAACGGACAAGCCGAGCGCGCAAACGCAGAGGTCCTGAGGGGCCTCAAAGCAAGGACATTCAAGAAGAAGCTCGAAGCCTGCAGCAGGGGCTGGCTGGACAAGCTCCAGTCCATGCTGTGGTCCATCCGCACCACTGCGACCAAGCCGATCGACGAAACTCCATTCTTCCTCGTCTACAGAGCTGAAGTGGTTCTCCCACATGAGGTCAGGCATTGCTCCACGTGGGTCTTGGCGTTTGACGAGGCACGCCACGACGCCACGCGGGGTATGGATCTCGTGCTGGGGGAGGAACGCCGCCATCAAGCCTCGCTCCGAGCGGCAAGGTACCAGCAGGCGGTGCGGCTTTATCACTGCCGCAACGTTTGCTCCAGAACGCTTGAGGTGGGTGATCTCGTCTTACGGCGGGTGCTCTCTAGGGAAGGCCTGCATAAGCTCTCACCCATGTGGGAGGGCCCGTTTAGGGTCGCCCGCGTCTCCAGGCCCGGCGCCGCGCGCCTGGAGACGCAAGACGGGATCCCCATCCAGAACGCATGGAACATCCAGCACCTCCAGAAATTCTACCCATGAAGCAAGGCCCATTGCCTGTGAAGGTCTCCGCTCGTGACACTCTCACGTAATAATGAGTGGGGCTGTACATGCCCCGGAGTCTCCAGAGTGCCGCCCTCCGGCCTCGGGGGCTCCCTCCCACGTCCTAGTGGCAGCACTTAGCTCCGCGCTGGTGAGAAGACTAGACTAGGTGCCGGACGCGACTGTTCGTTTGCTTTCTGTAGCTGATTTGCAACCTTTTGAATGAAATCTGGAGTTCGCATGTTTTCAGTTGCCCAGCCGAATATCCCCTTCATTTTCTCTTTTGCGCTTTGGTCCTGGTTCAGGAGGAGCGGCAGTTGCCCATCATTCTTTCTAGCGCATCTCGTGCACGGGGGCTAGGCGGGTGTGTGCGTGCGACGGGCTCGCCCTGCGCCGCATACACACTTCGCCATAGCCCTGCTCCTTCATAGCTTCGCCTTGTTGTATCCTCGCAAGACGCCCTCGAGGAAACTCGCGGTCTATGCACCCTCTTGAAGTCCATGCCCCCCGGGCACTGTGACACAGTGCAGCAAGCCACGACTGGCTCATGCCTGAGGGCTCGCACAGGGAAGAATAGGACACCCGACCATGTTTTTTCTAACAACCCCGCAGCTTCATGACGCCTCCTGAGGTCAATGACCCTTGAGCTGCCAGCATGGAGGGCCTCACCAGGTAATGGGCGGGCGCTCTAGCGAGGAGGGAAACTACCGCGGGTGCATCAAGCTAAGTGATCCTACCATACCCATTTGGAGCATGAATACTACAGCACAACATCGGAACAATAAACATAGCATAGTAGCATAAATACCATGGTTCATTACACACCCCTGCAGGGGCCCCTGCTTTTTTCAAATGCAGGATGAAAGGAAAGATAAAACAAAAGTGGCCCACGGATCGCAGCAGCCCACGAGACCTGGCTCCAAGGGCCTCCTGGACTCAGCCCGAGCCTTCTTCGCGCTTCACTGGAGCATGGCGACGGGACGACCCGCCACCGTCCTCGAAGCGAGCCCGGCGACGTGGCGGCTGGTCCTAGCCGCTGCTGATGGTGCTCTCGCTCGAGGAGGAGCCGCCATAGCTGGACGAGCCGCGACCATCACCAAGAGCAAGCTCGCCCTCCGCGTCGTCACGGCCGTCGTCAAGGCTAAGCTCGTCGTCGCCGCCGCTGTCTTCAGGACAGCACCCTGCGCGACGACCATCTTCCCCGAACACCCTCACATAGAGGGTCACGACACCGTCATACTTGAAGTGGAGGGTGCACCTCCTGCTCAGGACACGCACATGGGCGAACGTCTGCCAGCCGCGGGCCAGGGCCATGTTGCCCACGGCAGAGACCTCCACCCCAGCCCACGAGGCCTTGCTGCAGCAACCATCGGCCTGCAGCCAGAGGCCGTCGAGACCCATGGCCGGCAGCTCGCCGGCAAAGAAGCGCGGGAGCTGGAGCCAGGTGCCGGCCGGCCTCTCCGACCACACGATGAACTCCGGGAGCACCTCCGCTGAATGGAAGCGCAGCCGGGGAGGCTGGGCGACCACGGCGCGCCTCCCCTCGGCGCAAGGGCTGCCCCGCCCCGGGTGGCTCCTGCAGCGATAAGAAACACCACTACGGCCACCAAGGACGACACCGGTCCCCGAAGGAGTACGCCCGTGACCCCGAGGAGTCGTAGTGGGGGTCGCAGCGTGCTTGCGGGGGCGGCCCCGCCCCCTCTTGGGCGGTGGCAAGCCGGGCCCCTCCTGGCAAGCCTTCCCCTTCTCCGCGGCAGGGAACCTCTTAGTCGGCGCCATGGGTGCTACGGCAAGACGGCGAGGCAGAGAGGAAGAAGGAAGAGCGAGCGACGAGAAGAAGGGGATGAAGCAAGGGGGGCTCCGCCCCTCTCCTCATTTATAGCCAAGAGGAGGCCAACCGCTGGCCTCCACGATCATGCGTAATGATGGTTTTCTCTGCATGCAGCAGAGTCTCGTCAAGTTGAATGATTGACGAGGCCACGTGGGGAAGCGGAGGCACCCATGTCCCATCAATCGCCACGCATCGACCAAGGCCGCGGGCGGTTAGGGCCTTCGGCGCTCCGCACTTGCCCTTTGGCTTCGCCTTGAAGCCAAGTTCGAGCGCGCCTTGGGCCCGGGGGCTACTGTTGGCGTCATGGGAACGGGGGTACCCAGACTTTCCTGCATGCGGCCCACGGTGTGGCTCCGTTAACAGCCCGATATGGCCCAGCTTCAGCAGCAACCACTAAAGACCCTTGTGAGGGGCAAAGCCTCGCGACGTGGACGACACCAAGACCTCCCTGAGGGCGTCCTCACTAGGCTGGCTCCTGAGGAACGGAGATATCAATGCAAGGTGCACCTCGCGAGGTTCATATGACGTGAGCGATGATGACCAAGGCCAGGTGGGCGCCAGCGGGTGCAGTGTACCAATTTCCTGTTTGGTGCTAAGGAGGCAAGCGCAGGCTCGGTGTCCCGAGGAATCAAGCAAAGGTTTCCATATCGGTGCAACAAGACCAAGACTGCCAAGACAGCAGGATGGAGGTCATCGCGGAGCCCACCGCAGCGTCACCACCAGAGCCATTGCAGGCGAAGTCTACTTTTTTGAGGATAGCTTGTACAAGTTGTTCCCCTTCAAATTTGGCCATTGTGGGATCCCTTCCCGCCTACATTTCAGAAGAGGGCCAAGGCCACTATATATAGGACTTAGCCACCACCAAAGAGGGGGGCGGATCACTTTCACCCGAACCTCCTCACCAGCTCATCGGGCTCAAGAACACCTCTCCTCCTGAGGCTGTTCATCCACTATACTAGTTCATCCTCAGCCCCTCGAGGCAATCCACCACAAAGCTGGAGTAGGGTATTACACCGCAAGGTGGCCCGAACCAGGATAAACTTTTGTGTCTCTTGTCCCTTGGGTTCGTCGAGCTAGGCCGTGGAATCGTCGAGTAGGCAGATAGGGAAGAGAGAGTTCTTCGCATGCACCCCAGATTTCGAACCTCTCAAGGGTCTGCAGAACCCCGAATCCAACAGCGACCACCTGGAGTCATTCAAGAGAAGCCGCCCGTTCTTCGTCTTCCACAATGTGCACAGCCACAACACCAAAAACTGCCAGGAGCTTAGGGCCATCCACGACGAGCACCTTGGTCGTCTCCCCGACTGCAACGATCGAGGCTACCGCCGTGGAGGAGGCCGAGGCGGAGGGCACGGCCCTCGCTAGGACTGGCGCGATCAGCCTCGTGAGGACCTTTGGCAGGGCTAGCCTCACGAGGGTCCCTGGAGGGATCAGCCTGGTGAGGACCGTCCTCAAGGCAGCGCTGGCCTTCGTCAGCCGCCACCGCCACCAATAAGGAATGATGACCACCACCAAGATGATGGGGCCAGGGGCTTCCAAGAGCCTCGTGCCATCACTTGCATCCTAGGCGACGCTCAGGCTCCAGCCTCCCATCGCATCTTCAAGCAGTTCGCTCACGAGGTAAACACGGCCCTCCCGAAGCTCGAGGCAACGCGTCTGCTCAGGTGGTCCAAGTGCGCCATCACCTTCGACTCCACTGATCAGCTCAAGCGCGCGGCCACTGCTGGCGCCCTCCCAATGCTCTGCTCGCCTACCATCAGCAACGTCCTCGTCACCAAGACACTCATCGATGGCGGCGCGGGGCTCAATGTTCGACAGACTCCAGGTGCCGTACGACCAGCTTCAGCCTACCAAGCCTTTCTGAGGAGTGACCGACGACTCCACCACCCAGATAGGGTAGATCCGCCTCTCTGTCACCTTTGGCAAGCGCGACAACTACCATACTAAGCTCATCGACTTCGACGTCGCCCACATTCGCCTCTCGTACAATGTCATCCTCGGGTATCCGGCCCTGGCCAAGTTCATGGGTATGACTCATCATGGCTACAGTGTTGTCAAGATGTCGGGGAGCGGAGGTATCATCACGGTCGCCTGCAACGAAAAGGATGCGTCTCCTCCCTCGAGCGTGCCTACCAGGCTGCGGCGGTTGAGAACCCAGACGGCGAGGGTGCTATCTACCCTCCTGAGGCCGTCCCTAAGAAGAAAAAACAGCTGCTCCGACTCGGACCTCAGGAGGATGGGGCGACCAATGTGCGTGCTTCAGGACCTTCGCCCTCTGATGAGGCGCCTTCCCCTCTCCCGTAGGAAGGCGCATCCGGTGCCCCTCTTAGGCTGGGCTCGGGGGCTCTCCTCTGGAGGGCCTCTGACTTGGCCATCATCATGAGGGAGGTGCTCGGGCACCATGTGGAGGCGTGCTTCAACGCGCGTTTCCGCGAAGAGAGTGCAGGGCGCGAGGCACCAGGCGCTCGGGAGTTCATCACCAAGGCAACCAAGGAGCTTCAGGAGAGAAGAGCCATGCAAGGCGAGCGTCACCCCGCACCACCCCGCGTAGCTCCCTCCCCTAACGAGGGCAGTGAGCTACGCGGCTGCTTCAACATCCCAGGGATAAATAGAACTGCATCTCAGGAGCTCTTATGGCCATCCCTTGTTGGCCGGTTCGAGGGCCCCCTCATAGCTACATTCACATGCCTTTTGGTTTGCTGAATAGGGTTACCACGCACCAGCACCACATGCACGGCGTCCTGACAGCTAGTGAGGCCAGGTGTCATGCGATCCTATCGGAGCCGGTGCCGGGTCATCGCGAGCCCCCCGGGCCTCCGAAGCCTCACAAGGTTCAGGACCCGGACGACTCGTGAGGAGCAACTTCTGCAGCATGCGTCTTCAGCTACTCCAACACTTCTTCAGCAATGGTGCCAGGTGACATTTTTTGGTTTCTTCAGTTGGGGGAGCCCCTCGGGCTGCATTATCCCCGAGCCGTTTGGGTCCGTCCCTGTGGCATGTATCGTTCTTTGCGTCTATCAGAATTGGCTTTACCCTTTCCATGAGCTGCCTTATGATTATCACCTGACTGTCCGGTGCTTCGTCGCCATGAACGTCATACGCCCTTGCAAACCCGCCCACAACCACCTCATGATTAAAGACTGGCACGGCGTCTGTGCTCGGGTCCGTCCCTGCAGTGTCGCTAAACCCAAGTGGTTGAGCTCTGGCTCGCGGGCCAGCTCCCGCGCACATCACCTCCCATGGTCCTTGGTGCCTTGTTCTCGCATGAGCTAATAGGGGGTGGATAAGTGAGCGTGCGTGACCCGGTGCCTCGCCGCCATGGGAGCCGCGTGCTGGTTGTCTTTCTTCAGGACTTCCGCATGAGAAGACTGGGCACGGCGTCTGTGCTCGGGTCCATCCGTGCAGCATCGACAAACCCAACAGCTGAGCTCTGTCTGGCGTGCTGGCCCCGTTCACGTC